>NW_024609883.1:36326891-36586011 GCF_016920785.2 Ixodes scapularis
TAGCTTGTAGTAGAGGGATGAAAATTATATATTTCGCCCAGAATGGGTGCATGAGCCGTGCTCCAAAAGTTCCCTGTGAAGGCGCGGGTGCTCAAACTTTAAAAATGGGACGAAACCGTCGAAATGGAAAAACCAGGTCCACTTCGGAGCAGTTTTTCTCAAGACAGATTTATTTCCAAGTATTTGCCATGGCACTAGCATGTAGTAGAGGGATGAAAATTATATATTTCGCCCAGAATGGGTGCATGAGCCGTGCTCCAAAAGTTCCCTGTGAAGGCGCGGGTGCTCAAACTTTAAAAATGGGACGAAACCGTCGAAACGGAAAACCAGGTCCACTTCGTAGCAGTTTTTCTCAAGACAGATTTATTTCCAAGTATTTGCCATGGCACTAGCATGTAGTAGAGGGATGAAAATTATATATTTCGCCCAGAATGGGTGCATGAGCCGTGCTCCAAAAGTTCCCTGTGAAGGCGCGGGTGCTCAAACTTTAAAAATGGGACGAAACCGTCGAAACGGAAAAACCAGGTCCACTTCGGAGCAGTTTTTCTCAAGACAGATTTATTTCCAAGTATTTGCCATGGCACTAGCATGTAGTAGAGGGATGAAAATTATATATTTCGCCCAGAATGGGTGCATGAGCCGTGCTCCAAAAGTTCCCTGTGAAGGCGCGGGTGCTCAAACTTTAAAAATGGGACGAAACCGTCGAAACGGAAAAACCAGGTCCACTTCGGAGCGGTTTTTCTCAAGACAGATTTATTTCCAAGTATTTGCCATGGCACTAGCATGTAGTAGAGGGATTAAAATTATATATTTCGCCCAGAATGGGTGCATGAGCCGTGCTCCAAAAGTTCCCTGTGAAGGCGCGGGTGCTCAAACTTTAAAAATGGGACGAAACCGTCGAAACGGAAAAACCAGGTCCACTTCGGAGCGGTTTTTCTCAAGACAGATTTATTTCCAAGTACTTGCCATGGCACTAGCATGTAGTAGAGGGATGAAAATCATATATTTCGCCCAGAATGGGTGCATGAGCCGTGCTCCAAAAGTTCCCTGTGAAGGCGCGGGTGCTCAAACTTTAAAAATGGGACGAAACCGTCGAAACGGAAAAAACAGGTTCACTTCGGAGCGGTTTTTCTCAAGACAGATTTATTTCCAAGTATTTGCCATGGCACTAGCATGTAGTAGAGGGATGAAAATTATATATTTCGCCCAGAATGGGTGCATGAGCCGTGCTCCAAAAGTTCCCTGTGAAGGCGCGGGTGCTCAAACTTTAAAAATGGGACGAAACCGTCGAAACGGAAAAACCAGGTCCACTTCGGAGCGGTTTTGCTCAAGACAGATTTATTTCCAAGTATTTGCCATGGCACTAGCATGTAGTAGAGGGATGAAAATTATATATTTCGCCCAGAATGGGTGCATGAGCCGTGCTCCAAAAGTTCCCTGTGAAGGCGCGTGTGCTCAAATTTGAAAAGTAGGGCGAAACCGTCAGTACCGAAAAACCAGGTCCACTTTGAAGCGTTTTTTTTTTTTTTCAAAATAGAGTTATTTTTAAGTATTTGCCATGATACCAGCATGTAGTAGAGTGGTGAAAATTATATATTTCGCGTCGTCTACCACTTGAGTATAGAGAGACCAAGGTTCGAGGAGATATCATAGAAACAACATCTGAGCGGATGAACACTGAAACCTTTCAGACTCGCCAAACTGCTTGGCCCATGGACAACACGACAACGCCCAACGAGCCTTCAAAGCAATTCTAAAAGCGCAACGTGCGCGCGTGCGTGCATCGTGTATGCGGACGCGAAGTGATAAGCTAAGCTATGTTTTTTCTTTAACACTAACTTTGATCTCCCCTTTCCTAACAAAGTAGCCAGACCCTCAGTCTTTGTTCAATAAAACGGTGGCCGGAAGCGTACTGCTGTAGAAAATTATGTTAGCCCTGGAATAAAGAGCATTGATAAAGAAACGGGTATTACTCTGTCTCAGTCACAAATGAACAGAAAGGTACTTCACGAACCTCGGAACCAAACCAACACAGAGAGTGCGCCATGTGATCAGACGGTATTGCGCAGCAGTGCGAAAAATGTAAAGTCATGTGGCACGCTCACCGGGCTGGGTTGGCTGGGATGAATCGTAACGTTTGCTGCGGTTCATTGAAGAGAAAAATTAGATATAGCTATAAATAAGAAATTATAAACCAAATCGTGTAGGAGATTCTCATGGAACTCGCAGCATTTTGCATCGTCTTTTATGGCGTAAACGCTTCTTCGTTAAAGGGGTCTGGAACTGTTATGGAACCTCCATGAATCTTTGTCGACTTCCGTGAGGTCCTTTATATGGCTTCTTCCGTGAGTGCTTTTTTGGAATTCTGAAGATGCTCCGGAAGGGTACTGCGGGGGGATCACGTAGTGGTCGACGGTCACGCGTGACCCCACGGATCATGGGCACTTGACCGTGCGACCAGCAGGTTCGTTATTTCCAGTGTGGCTACGTGGTGGACGAAAACCGATGGGCCATGGTCACGTGACCCCCACCCACAAACAAACGACGCTTACGCATGAACGTGGCCAGCAAAAGTGCGCTATTATCAGTATTGTCAGGTTGCTTCCGACTCAGTCACGCGACCATGTGTGGCCATCAAAGGTGCGCTATTTCTTATGTGGTCACGTGGTGGACGGGACCCCACGGACTATGGTCACGTGACCTCAGTGACGATGGACAGGTGATCCCTTATGATCATGATCACGTGTCCGTGCGACCACCGAAGGTGCGATATCTTATGTGGTTGCAACCACCACCCCCTCGACAGACCGACCGACGTGAAAACTGAGAAAGGTTTTTTAACTTTATGATGTTTGAGGGCAGACATTAACATAAGCTCACGACGTTTTTGTTAGAGTATTTGAAGGCCTTGAGGAACACAGGCTCTAATCATTGTAGTGAGGTCATGCTATATGATCAAATTTTAACGACTGTGTCTGTTTAAAGCAATTAACGGAATAGGACCAAAGAATTGCATACTTCAGGAATATATCGCATATTTACCCGAATTAGTTTTTATACTAGACCTCGGCGTTTGGACAAAATCAAAGATTCGGGAGTTCCGCTCGTTTCAGCTGAATTTACTGTGGAGTTATAAAATCGTTCCTAAATCCTCCGATTTCCTCTTCTTACTAGCAGGAACCAATCTCGCTCGGTGGCCGCTGTGTCAGCGGAGTAGTACTCACGCATTAGAATAAGAACGGCGTTGCATTGCACTTTTGGAACTACCTTTCTGATAGGAGTATCAGAAAGTTACGCTGGAATTATGCGGAAGTGAAAAAGGCAATATCATTCATGTTGTTGACAGAACAACATTTGTATTTTTCCACACGAACGTGTTTTTGATTATATACAACGCACATGCGCAGCAGCCTGTTTCTTGAAACGTGAATAATCTTCACAATCTGGGTGCAGCAGTCCTCACTACTGCTCTTATGTCATGCTCCAAAAACGTGGTGGCGTGTGCAAATTTCTGATAAGTACTAAGAACTCCTGATATGGTCATAACGCCGTTTTGAGCTGAATTGTGGGAGTTTGTCACATGGGCCTGAAAGCTGAGGTGAGGTATTACATAGCGAGCGAACGTCAAAACAAACGAAGTGTCTGGTTACTCGAAAAGGCAATCTCGAGTCCTCGACCACATATTTGTGCGAACTTCTCCCCGCTATTTAAATATTAATACCCCAAGGCGAACTGTAGGTAATAAATAAACAAAAATAATAATGCCCCAAGGGCGAACTGTAGGTAATAAATAAACAAAAATGAACAATAAACAAATGTATTTCATGCATTTCCTGACTTTCTCACGGAAAGCGTAGCCACAACTTTATTTATTCTTGAGCGCTGAAAACGTCTGCCGCGGAAGAGGTATGTAGCACTAATGTAAAAAGTGATGACATGTGAATAAGCCCAATAGTGACACACAAAAAACAAAGATACAGTTTAGAATATTCCTTCGACGGCAGACGAACGTTTTGTGATAATCGGAATAAACGTGCTTTGATAAGTAAGCCCTTGGGAGCAAGAACACTATGTAAGGGTTACAATAGCTCAACAACAGAAGAAAAAACTCAGTTTGTTGAGTGCCAGCCTGGTGGAAAGAAACTGTTAACCAGTGCACCGCGCAACTTTTTGCGATCTGATATGGTGTCAATTGTTGTCGGAAAGATCGTTTGAGTTCTGGATGGCACGAGGAAGTGCTGAGGTTTTAAAAGGATGGACGCTGAACGAAATATTCGCTGGAAGCTTTCGCTGCTTTTTACGAAAAGAATCCGGTGGTTCTTAATAAAATAGAAAGAAAGAGAGGCAGAGAGAGAGAGAGAGACAGACAAAGAGAGGGGGGGGGGGGAGCAACGCTATAAAAAATATCAGGACGGACTTAGCCTTGCCGTTGGAGCTGGCATTGCCCCGCTTGGCAGTGGTTCCAAAAGAGGTGAACTGGACTGACCGAAGTTTTGAAGGAACCGATGAAGTAAGCAAAAGAGCGAGATTAGTCGACGAGTCTGGAGAGGATGAAGGAACTTACATTGCCTAAGATCTGACACGCTAATAAATCGATAATGAGACTATATGAATAGCGCGGTACAGTTTTAGACAGGTTCTGAATGCGTAATTCTGTACGTTTGGTGATATCATTAAGTATTGTAGACTAAGAAAAAAAAGGTGCAAGCTTCCGGAGACTAAATAGACACGGAAGAAACTAAGAAAGAGGAAGGAGAGAGCGCTCGCACTGAAAGGATCGAGATGACGGTCGGGTACAGTTCAACAATACCTCCAAAATAAATAATTCATTATTTCCTTCTATTTTAACACAGTTCGCATAATTAAACCGGCTTTTTATTTTTATCGTCACCGTGGAGATCCTTCCTCCATTTACTTAATAAAGACTTCTAAATATATTAGGCGTATTCCGGTTTCTGGGGCGGACGTGAGTACTATAAGTATGCTTCTGTGTTTTCGGACAAATTCGATAAAATCGAAAAAATACTTCTGGTAAAATATTTTAATATTTATATTTACCCAAAAAACTCAGATTTTTCAGGACCGCCAACTGCTATGAATCCTACTGGTCTTAATATTTTCCAGGGATCTTCGAACAAGTTTTGCTCTACTTCTCTATATCTAATATTTATTTATTTATTTGAAAAACTGCAGGCTTTTTTCAGGCCCTCGCAGTATCAACTTTCGTTTGTATGATCACAAAGAACTTCCGTTTAGCTTCTATTTTAAAAAAGGGGAATCGTCGAACACGTTTCTCATTGAAAAGGATACTTTTACTAAATTCACAAACTGCTGTTTTCAACCTTTCGTTCACTTCACCGAAAAAGCCGAAAAACTCTGTACGATGAAAGAAAGCTCCAAAGAACTCCGAATTTATGGTAAAAAATAAGCACTAAACAACACACCGCGATTTTAAGCAGAAATGAACTCCGAAAACGCAGAATCCTAATTATAAGCTGGATTTCGTATATGTTGGTGCAGCTTTTAGATTTCGTTATAACTTATAGGTAGGGTTCCGTATTTTTGTGTAGTCTTTGTTTAAATTTAAGGGTGTCTTTGGGTGTTCATTTTTTCAAAGTTCTCTGTTTTCGGTATCTATTTCTGGTGTCGACCAGAAATCAGTTGTTTATCAGGGCTTACGTCGTAAAAGCTATTGCACACCTATCGCGTTTTTACAACACACAATGCTATTCGCGCCAGTTATCACTAAGTGGCCCATGCAGAAACAATAATTGCAGCAGAAGGAAGCAGCCTCGCGGAAAAGGGCGGTTTGTTTTCGGGGTCAACAGAAATAAAGCAATTTTTCCAGTTAACCTGGGGTTTCATTTAATTCAAAAATTTCAGTTCGGAGTTTTTCAGTTTTACAAATTTCAAGAAAAATCCCAAGAAAAAGGAAGCCAGACATCAGCACAGCGAGTGGTCATACCAAAGAGAATATTTCACTCCTGATGACTTCAGCGGAGGCAGTGTAGCGATACGATGGTTGTGGAGTTCATGAAAGCCTAATTTAGGCAACACAAAATATGGATCCTTTTTGTTGTAGTTTACTCGACACACTCGCCAATCTGCAAACAACTTTCCAAAAATATCGCATATGTATTGTCGGGTAGTTTTTCGAATACTTGTTCGGAATTCTTCCGCAGATCTGACTTTTTTGCTTCCATATCGCTAGATATGAAAACGCGGAATAATAGTGTTATCGACTTCTTGCAACCGGGAGGCGCTGATACGGCGTGCTCGTCCGCTCTTTGCGCCCGTCTTGTGTTTGTTTGCCTCAAAATGCGCTCACAGGCTGCTTTTACACTCTCCCCCACCACACGCACACACACACGCGCGCACGTTCACACGCACACGCGCACGCACGGACGCACGCACACACTGACACACACAAACAACCCGTCTCGTCGAATTAACCACCAACACTGGCGCGGGTTTTACTGCCGCGTCAGCACGCTCTCTGCGTGTTCTTTGTGCTGTCCATCAATTAATCTTCCCCCTTTCTGTAGTACTGTTTGAGAAGCTCTGATAACGTAGCTCTATTTTCTATTTTTCACAATTTTATTCATTGCACGCGGAAAGCATTTCGGTTTGGCGGGAATTTGCACACGACGTAAAAGTTAAAGGTGAATACGCCACGTGTCGGTAAATAAGTGAACTAGAACAGCTTGTCACAAATTTCTGGCCATGTGAGGGGCACTTCACACCATCAAACACCAATAGTATTGGAGGTTAAACATATTTTTAATCAAATAAGTATTTTTGTGTTGAAATCGAATTCATTTTATGTATATATAATTAATTTGATTTGAATCAGTTTATCTTAAGTTAAATCAGATCAATTTGATTGGAATGCCTGTTGCCAGAAAAAGTAATTATTGATACTAAATCTTTTTTAAACATGGTAGGTTGATTGGTCAACCTATCAGATTGTTGAAAACAGCTTGTGCAAAATAAGTACTGCACACTTAAAGTACACTTCTATTAACTTCTTTATTGGTCTAAATCCCGCCACACTCGAACAAATGCCGCTCGATTTTTTTAACGAGTAAAAAAGTTTAATAGTATGTGTTGCGTTTTTATTTGCTTGAAGTATGTCATTACATTTTTTTTTAATTTCATTCACGTAATGATTGGATTTTAATAAAACACCATGCAACTGACGGACCAAGTGCAAGTTAGAAAGGAAGCTCAACATTCGGATTTGCTCGAGAGAGGATTGCTTTTTGCTCTTGTTAAACCGGCTACGACCTTTATTCGTGGATGATTATTTGAGTTAAAGACACAAAATAATTGCAGATTAATATTTTCCAGTAAAAGATAAAATGTAAGAAAAAGCAGTGTATGAGGAAATTTTTTTTTAGTAAAAGGTTTAATTTAAAGTAACGGTGCAACAAAATTCATTTAGAATGTTTGTTTTGTTTTGTTTTTCACTTTACAAAAACTTACTGGCACTAGTAGGACCCAAGTATGCTAGCACGCAAAGCCATTAACCAAGAAACTTCTCAGTTGCGGCGTAACTTTAATAATTAAAGGGAGCGTTTTATTTTTGTCTCGTTTTTTTCCAAATCTCTCCTTCAAAAAACTCGCTCACGTAGTTTGGAGGTCCCGGTTTTGGCAAAGTTGAACATTGACGACATTTGAATGGGGCTCATAGATTGTAACCGAGCATTGCTTAAGCACTGGTTTTGCGCTCGCGATAATAACAAGCTCCACAAACATTCGGGTAGTGACTCGCGTTCAATTGCTGCAATGACGACAATAGCCGAACCCTAACAATGTCTGGAACTCGGCACGTGTCCTATGCTTTGCAAACACCGGGGTGTGGCTATGGCAGACATTGGCTGCATGTAATCGGCCCCAGATCACGTGGCCGCTTGTTCTGGCTGCAAGGTTAAGTAGTGAACGATGCTCGTACTGGTTCATTGATGTTTCACAGGTTATAATCGTCTGGGATTCATTCTAAGTGTTATTTAAGTGGAGTACAAAAATTCTTGCTCCGCCCCTTTAAATCACCACTGTGAAACTGGTTTGATTTAAATGACGACTTAAAGGTTTACTGAACGAAACATTTCAGTGCCCATAACAAGTGGCGCACGATTTCTGAACCACCCAGCAGCCGCCGGTGTGCGTGAGCACATGCAACGAAATTGACGTCATTGTCCTCCATTCACGCTTAAAAGTACAGGGAAATGTCTGGGCTCCTGGCAAACGCTGAATAAAAACAGGCGTTCCATCTTCACAAGTGAATGCTACGCGCTTGTAAGACCAATTAATCGCCTACCCTTTACACCAAAACCCACTGTGGAGATAAAAAGCCTGACTTCATTGTCCATTTCACTGTCATCTTAAAGGGGCCCTGCAAGGACTTTTTCTGTTTTTTTTTAATTTGCACCGAACCTGAGCGCACTGAACGTAGTAACTTAGAGAAACCTTTCTTTTCTCAAAATTCGCTTTATTTTAAAAGGTATAGGCAAATTAAGATTGCGAAAACAAGCAAAAAATAACCTTGGTTGCTTGAGTGGCCACGAACTAGAGGAGGGATAGTTAGCTCACCGAGCGCTCACGCCTGCCGTACTCCGTGTTGACGGCGCAAGAGGGCGCCACTAAAGAATGTTCTGGATAGGCTGCATGCAGCGGGCTGCCAGAGCGGCTCTCATTCCATTTGCTGCGCGATTAAAAACTAACCCGCCATGACACTTCATTGGCCACAAACGACAGCAAACACGGGGTAAATATTGGTTCAGAATGGGAGCCACGTCGCGCTGCCATACGGCGAAACGGCCAAACCGCAACACAAAGCTTCTCGCCGAAGGCCTTCGGAACGCTCGGAGCCAGTTGGATCCTCCTGTCCATACGACCGCAGCGCCGCCGCGTACATCCGGGACCTTTCCGTGTCGGCGCCTGATCCCACTACTCCTTTCTAGTATGCGCCGCCTTTTCCACCGCTTGCTGGCGGGTAAGTCGACGGGTCATTTCTTGTTTCCGTACTTCATAAACTGCATCCGTTTCTTTTCTGATCAAAAGCTACTTTTATAAATAATTGAAACGGTTCGCGCCACTTATATTTTGTATTTCGGCTAAAAAGAAGCTTTTAGCGGTTCTGACCAGTAGTTAGCCCAGGACCAAAGACGTCACATTTTGGGCGCTTTCGGTACCGCGGGTCGCCCTCGGCGGTGGAGGAGGTTTCCGCGTCGTCCGGTTAAAATAGGACGCACTGCTATTTAGTTAC
This sequence comes from Ixodes scapularis, assembly GCF_016920785.2. NCBI lineage: Eukaryota > Metazoa > Arthropoda > Arachnida > Ixodida > Ixodidae > Ixodes > Ixodes scapularis. Next base: position 36,336,160 of record NW_024609883.1, read on the forward strand.
TCTCTCCATGCCCGCTGGCTTGACCGAACCCCAAGAGACGTGGAAACCGCAAAAAAGGTGGACGCTTAAATATGATTTGCAGGGCCCCTTTAAGCATGAATGGAGGATCATGATGTCAATTTCGTTGCATGTGCTTGCGCACACCGGTGGTTGCTGGCTCGTGGAAAGATCGTGCGCCACTTAGTATGGACACTAGAATGTTTGGTTCGTCATCCCTTTAAATCATATTGATTTCTATTCTTCACGCTGGTACTAAATTTTTCAAGGCAATAATAGCTTGCGCTTTGTTTTGACGCCTTTCTTCCCACACATGAGCCGGGCCACGTGACAACACTGTATCGGTGTACCCCTGGTACACTGTTTGAATAAAATGGTACACAACACTGTTTGAATGTGGCAACCTGCAGCACCTCTATATTCCATTCAATAGAATGTGTTTGAAGCGCTCTCCAAAGTCAAATGAGACGAACGCTTCTCTGCACATTTCTTTCTTACGTGATCTGTTATTTTGCTCCCGAAACGCTCTATTCAGTTCCTGAAAAATACTATGAACGATGTCTATAAGTGTTAATCTTTGAGAAGGCAGCTTAAATGCTCTATTAGCTAACTTTGTTAGCTAATAGATTGTAGATTGTTTTCTTTTTGAAAGATTGTTTTCTTTTTGAGACTGCAAATAATTTTTTAAAAAACGTACACTGCAAACCACGCAACGGCATCGTCCAAGATAATTTTCCCTTAGCGGCGGACGCCAGGTTGAGAGTGTAATGTGATAATTAGCATGGTATAATACCTCAAATACAATAATTAACTATCTTAAATACTTGCTTGAACTGGCACATTCCAAACAAAAAATAGTTGCTCGTAGTGAAAAAGAGTGCCAGAGTGATTCAGACAGCGAAATCCCACTTCGTGCTATTCTTTGGCAATTTTGAGTCAATGGAAGATGAAATACTGGAACAAGACGCAAAAGCAGTGGCGGAAGTCCCACCTCGAAGAGACGTCAGCCTCCACAGAGGAGACGGGTCGCGAGTCACGACCTTGTCACCGAGAGCCGATAAGGGTTTATATATTAATTTATTTATTTATTTAATAATCCCTCATGGTCCGAAGGCATTACGGAGGAGAGTGGGTTAACAGGTCAAATACAAAAAAAAATAATAGAAAACAAAACGTAAGGGCAAAAACACAACATTTCTAATGAGATGCAGAAATGTGGCAATGTAGGCAACGCTTAAAGTTGATGTGATCAGTTATACATGCCACGGACGATGGAAGGCGGTTCCACGAGGCCGTTGTTTTGGGAATAAAAGAATTGTACAAAGTAGCAGTCTTACAGGTAGGAAGACCCTTGCTTGTGTTGGTGATCAAGACGCGAAGAGATGTAGGAAGCGGTCTGCCACGTAAGGAAGAATTATGAAAGACCTTGTGAAATAGGCACGGACTTGAGAATTCACGACGAAGTGCAAGATTGGGCAGGCCCAAAGTAAAATTCATGGATGTTACGCTGGAGGTGCAGCGATAATTAGTAAGAATGTAGCGAACAGATCTATTTTGAATGGCTACGACTGCAGATGTTAATACGTCAGTACCGAGGTCCCAAAAGGCAGAGGCATATTCCAGTTTTGAAAAAACAAGTGTTTTGTATAGGAGGAGTTTTAGAGATACAGGGACTGACGGAAAATTTCGTTTGAGGAAGCTAGCATACGATTCGCACTACTTTTTATGTACTGTGTGTGAGTTTCCCAAGATAGACTGGACGCAATATGAACACCTAAGTACTTATAAGATGACACTCGTTCCAAAGAAGTGTTGTCAAGGAAGTAGCAAGAAGAGTCGGTGTTCAGTCGGGAAACAATCTTACTTTACATTTTTTCGTGTTAAATTTCATCTTCCATAAATCAGACAACTCGGACACACGATTAAGGTCAGACTGAAGACAAAAACATCAGAGTCGTTAGTCACTTCACGGTATATAACGCAATCATCAGAAAAAGGTTTAATTGAAGATAAAACACAGGAAGGTAATCATTTCTGAAGATAAGGAAAAGCAGGGGACCTAATGAGGGACCCCTGACGTAACAGGAGCCATATACTGGATGATGTATTATTTGCGAACACGAAATGGGACCGATTAGTTAGGAAGGAATGAAGCCAGGCAAGTACATTAGGGCCAATATATAGTTTGCTAAGCTTATGAAGTAAAAATTTATAAGATACTTTATTGAATGCCTTTGAGAAGTCAAGAAAGATGCGATCAACTTTGGATGTGCGATCAAGAATAAGATGAAGATCACGAGTGAAGGACAGAAGCTCCGTCTCACATGAAAATGATTTACGAAAACCATGTTGCCATTTTTCCTCCCCTCATTTTTCGACCCATTGAAAATGGACGAAAAATGAGGAGAGAATGTCTATCGCCAGTTTTATGTATCGGCACCACCTTACCCACCTTCCAATCGTCCGGTAAATAACAAGAGCAATAGACTGTTCGAATATTTTACAAAGTATGATAGAAGGATATTTCTTAGTACTTTTTAGAAATTTTGAGTTAATGTCGTCAGACCCTGCAGAACAAGACACTTTTAAGTTATCAATTACACTAACAATGCCACCGGTCTCAAGTACAATGGGGTACATGGGAATGGAGTCATATTGTCACGAATGAAGGTGACGAAAAGCCGAACAGTGAACTGAAAATAAAGATTTAATGGGCGAACTTGTGCCAACCAAAAATAAATAACGAAAGAGCGTCGAGGTAGCAGAAACGCGGGCGGCGGTTCGGCGGCACTACAGAGCGCTAGCGAAACTGGGACTGACTCGACAAGGTCGCGGGCAGCTGCTTATCTACCGTGCGTCACTATCTCGAAAGTTCGGCAAAGAATGTTCGAGCGTCGCGTGCTCGGGGCGAGGATGAACTGGCACTTTCGAGAATAACAAAGCAGAGGGAAAGTTACGTCTGCTGCGAGGATGACCGGGAATCTTCTAGAAGACCGTGACCAAGCGTTGCCTTCTCGGCTGTGCGGGCGGCAATATCCCCCCCTTTAAAAGTGCATCGCCCCGATGCAAAACGAAAGGAAAACGGAAATGGCTAAAACAATTACGGCGAAACAAAACAAACATGCAGTGTCACAATCCTAACGCGCGTAGAACGGCTTGAGTCGAACTACGTGGACGACCTCGGGTCGTGGCTGGCGGCGTCCTGATGGGCGAGTTCCGTCGGGGAGCACCTCGTAGTTCAAGTCCCCAAGGCGGCGGATGACCTTGTAGGGTCCGAAGTAGCGTTTTAACAGTTTCTCGCTGAGGCCGCGGCGGCGAATGGGCGTCCACACCCATACCCTGTCTCCGGGCTGGAACTCCACGTCGCGGCGGCGAAGGTTGTACCGGCCAGCGTCCACACGTTGCTGGTCCTTAATTCGAAGACGGGCTAGCTGGCGTACTTCTTCTGCTCGTTGGGTGACCAACTAAGCACCGTCGGTGCCATCATTTGTCGGTGCTGTCGTTCGTCGGTGCCGTCGTTCGTCGGTACCGTCGTTCGTCGGTACCGTCGTTCGTCGGTACCGTCGTTCGTCGGTGCCGTCGTTCGTCGGTGCCGTCGTTCGTCGGTGCCGTCGTTCGTCGGTGCCGTCGTTCGTCGGTGCCGTCGTTCGTCGGTGCCGTCGTTCGTCGGTGCCGTCGTTCGTCGGTGCCGTCGTTCGTCGGTGCCGTCGTTCGTCGGTGCCGTCGTTCGTCGGTGCCGTCGTTCGTCGGTGCCGTCGTTCGTCGGTGCCGTCGCTCGTCGGTGCCGTCGCTCGTCGGTGCCGTGAGGTATCACGGCGTCGAGCATCGTCGTCACCTTTCAGCCGTGCACCAACTGAAAAGGTGTAATCCCAGTGGTTCCTTGAACCGCCGTGTTGTACGCAAACGTGATGTAGGGCACCACCTCATCCCACGTCTTGTGTTCCACGTCCACATACATCGAGATCATGTCGGCGATGGTCTTGTTTAGTCTCTCCGTCAGCCCGTCAATCTGCAGGTGGTATGCCGAGGTCCGGCGGTGGCCGAGGTCTGCGACGACTGGGGGTCCATCGTTGACCTCGTTGGTTGCTTGATCTTGGTTGGCAGAAATCCGAGCTCCGGGTTAGCTCTTGGTTGCGGCGACTTTATGGGGTCTTGCTTGTGTCTTCGTTGGGTCTTCGTGGGCTTGTGTTGGACTTGCACTGCGGGCCCTCGGAGGAGTACGGTGCAGGGACATGCGTTACCCCGCACCTCCACCAGAAATGTCACGAATGAAGGTGACGAAAAGCCGAACAGTGAACTGAAAATAAAGATTTAATGGGCGAACTTGTGCCAACCAAAAATAAATAACGAAAGAGCGTCGAGGTAGCAGAAACGCGGGCGGCGGTTCGGCGGCACTACAGAGCGCTAGCGAAACTGGGACTGACTCGACAAGGTCGCGGGCAGCTGCTTATCTACCGTGCGTCACTATCTCGAAAGTTCGGCAAAGAATGTTCGAGCGTCGCGTGCTCGGGGCGAGGATGAACTGGCACTTTCGAGAATAACAAAGCAGAGGGAAAGTTACGTCTGCTGCGAGGATGACCGGGAATCTTCTAGAAGACCGTGACCAAGCGTTGCCTTCTCGGCTGTGCGGGCGGCAATATTGTCGGAAGGAGGGTATTACAGAAAAAGACGCATCAGGGAATAAATCAACAAAAGTAGAATTCAAAACATTTTTAGTCATCAAGGGGTACAAGTTCGCCGGATGGGCTAGACAGAGATATTGCTTGATTTTTATTATGACTGATCAAATTTCAGAACTGTTTAGGGTTATTGGTTGGGAGGGACGGCTAGGTGACTGAAAAACAAACGGTCTTAACAATAGCAACGGCACATTTATAGGCCTTGGCTGCGCCATGATACTCAGACCACTTAACGACTGAATTGAAAAACTTATCCGTTCGAAATATTCGCATTTTTTTATTAGACAGCCTTTTCAACGTAATATTACACCAAAGAGTTGTCGAGAAAACTGGAATATTTCGAAAAGGAATGTGTTTGTTCATAAGATTAACTACCTGCATTTTAAATAGTTCCCAGTTTTTATCTACAGAGCGGTCCCAAAAAGGCAAGTAATCGTCAAGAAACAAATTTCCCTGTTTATTGCATCGAAGTCAGCTCTGCCATAGTCCCGCATCGTATTACCTTTCTTCTGGGTAGTTTTAGTTGGAACATTAAGTAGAAAATGGAGTAAAGAATGATCACTGAGACCTTGCATATTTGTGACTGAAGAAATCAACTCGGGAGTTGTTGCCAGCATGAGGTCTAACACAGTGGCTGTGCTAGCGGTAACTCTCGTGGGGATAGTGACTAATTGAGTAAAGTTGAAGTCATTACATAAATTTATAAATTCAGATGCTTCTGATGAAAATGGTCGGCAGAAAGGAGGCGGGCTATTCCATGATATATATGGATAGTTAAAATCGCTCTAAAGGATTATAGGCGAGGAAGGAAAGTGCACTAAAACTGAGTTAAGCACGTCATGAAACTTGACAACAAGAGATGTATTGATAGAGATTGGACGATAGCACACCCATATAAATTATCTTCTGATGATTCACACACAGACAAGTACAGGTTATTTCCAACTCACTAATCAGCAGTACACAAAAGGAATCGATATAATCAGCAACAGCTATAAGAACCCCACCGCCAGTTCTTGCACCCCTGTCACAATGATAAACATTGAAAAGTTTTTCGCAACAAAAGATTTCACAACTCTTAACATTTGAGGAAAGCCATGTCTCCGTCAAAACAACATCAGCGATACTTGAGTCGATAATAGAACATAAGTCGTCTCGATGACGCCCCCCAGAGCACTTCTTATATTACCAAAAAGTACCGATATTGGTTTAACACTACCACAGCCCACGCCCCTCGTGGCATTCTATGATGGTGAAAGCATTTGTGATGTGCTAGGAGCGCCATTGTTAGAGGGAAGCGTCGATACGTTATCCGTCGTGCGGGTATCAGGGCCTGGACCACACCCCTACACGGTATCGGTACCTGCGTTACACATGTAGCACCTATTGTAATGAAGACTTTATTGTACCGCAACTGAAACACGCCGTTGCTAGCTTTCCCATACTCGATGGGCAACCTGGGGATCCAAAGCGTTGGACCAACACCACCTAAACAGAAGGCCTCCGCATGCTCTCCTCTCCCTCTATGAAACGTCATCACAGTCGGATCGCGCTAACTCGGCTAGTGTTCGGCTGGGGCTCGTGTCCAATCAGCGCGTCGAAGGTTGGGCTCGGGCCCAATAGCCGAGTCAGCGCCTTCCGACTTTGATGACATTTCATGGAGGGAGAGGAGAGCATGCGGAGGCCTTCTGTCTATGTGGTGTTGGTTGGACCAGGTCGCCCGAAAGCTTTGTCGTGCGTGGTCAATTTTACCGCGAGGGGTTCCAAGCAGACTATCCGTTAAAAGTAACAAAATTATCTGTAATTCCTAGATTTATTAGTAATTTTGTAAGGGAATAATTATATAATTCAAAAAATAATTGTAAAGTAATTTATTGACTTTTTATGTAAGGGGATGATTATAATTTGTTTCATTTTCGTTTTCATTCGAGGAGTAAAAATGAGGGAACTTTAAATGTTAACAAAAATGTCTTAATTTTTTTTTTCGGTAAAGGTAAGCTGAACCGGAATCTGACTGTCATCTGCATTTACAAAACACAAGTCCTGGCATTCCTTAGATGCTCAAAGCCTATCTTCGCGTCACCTAAATCCACCACTCAAAACTTTTCTGTTGTTTTTGTTCTTTGCAAATCGAAACTTGTCAACTTGCTCGCCCACAACGAAGTGGAAAGCAGCAGCACACCGACACAAAAACCGGACTACCCGTGCAAACAATATTGGGCAAACTCCTGAGTTTAAAGTGTTACCTTCCAACAAAGAACAAATAAAAAAATAAAAAAATAAAAAACTTCAAAGTGCGCAGGATCCGGTGTAACGTATCTGAGTGCGCCTTTTCTTTTCGTCTCTTCACCCTTTCTTTGCTTCCTTCTGGCCGAGAGAGAGAGAGAGAGAAGATGACTTCTTTGTATCAGCTTCAGGGGCAAAGATATTCTACACTGGAGAGAAAAGCGAAGTTGGCTGGAGTTGTAGTTAGGATACAGCGTCTCAATGGGACGCTGTGTTCTAACTAACTAACGTCTCAATAGTTGGCGTTTCGGGTGTTGAGCGGGTACGGGAGGCCTTGCGAATGCGTTGTTTTCGACCCACTCAGTCGCGCGTCAAGGTGATAGCACCTATTTAAAAAAGAAAAAAAAAAACGTGGATTGAAAAGGTGTTTAGTGCGACGGACATCTTCACATAGAACCGGGATACGGTCCATTCGTCACATGCACACTCGTCACAGGACGATTGGTCACAGGACGATTCGTCACACAGGAACATTCGTCATAGGATGACTCGTCACGTGGCCAACCGGTCCCACAATGGTTCGTCCCCCCAAAAGTGTATTGTTCAGTTTAGTTCGGGCGGACAAAGTGGCTAACCTCATATCTTAGTATGTCTTGGGCTTCTGAAAGGCGAAGAATTTGTAACAAACGTTTCAGCTACTGGTTCGGTCCCGAACATTGAATGTTGGTTCGGCATGACAAAGTGGGTCACCTTTTATATTAGCACGTGTTTCACTTCTCAAAGTCAAAGAATTTATAGCAGACGTTTTAGCTACTGGGTCCGTCCGGAACGAAACTGAGACTGCATTCAAAAGGATAGAGGTGATCGCAACAGAGTGAGGTAGAGCCATGATGCTGCACGAGGGGTACTCGTACACATTCAGCAGAAAGAATTCCGATACTTATTGGTTTTGTCAAATAGGTGTATGCAAGGCAAAACTACTGATTTGGCTGCCAGTCGGATTATTACTCGTTCAAACCAGCAACTGAGATCAACCTGCTGAAGACCCGTAATATAATGAGAGGAAAGGCGGATGAGTATTTGAGATCAGTTTTTCTAACCATTGGTTTATGTGACAGTAGAAAATCATGAAACTCCCCATCAGGGAATGTGGGCAGACTCGGTCGATGTGACCAATTGCCCGCATGACGAGTCATCCTGTGACGAATGTTCCTATGTGACGAATCGTCCTGTGACCAATCGTCCTGTGACGAGTGCGCATGTGACGAATCGTCCTCATCCCCATAGAAACAAGGCAAGATGTCCGATGAGACTTTTTGAGAGCCAGATGTTGCTCAAGGTCGCAAAAGTGTGGGTCGCGGCAACGACAAACACTTTAATAACACTTGCGTCTTGCTTCTTACCCTAGGACAGTATACGGTTGAAAGTAACGCCGCAAAAGTAACGGATTACTTTATTAGGTACGGTCACTTACCTTTATGGAGAAGGGTTTGAATTTGGGCTTGTTGGTTGAACATGTTTAGGGGTTAAAAGCGCTAAAAACGACGGACGAGTAGGAGAGACAGACACCACAGAGCGCTTTTCAGCGCTCTGTGGTGTGTGTCTCTCCTATTTGGCCGTCGTTTTTAGCGCTTTTAACCCCTAAATACCTTTATGGCATTGTAATTGTAACTGTAATTATTTGCATTTAGCCATGGGTGATTGTAAATGTAATTCCTTACATTTTTTTTTTAGTAACGTGTAAAAGTCTGGTTCCAAGCGCAATTGGCCACGCGAGCGGCGCTCTCCGCCGCTGATAACAGGCCGTCGCATTGTATGCGTGGCGGCTCCTTGGGCCGTGACGCGTGGTGATAAGGGTCGAGAAATGGCTACGTGTTTTTGATCCAGAGCGTTGTGTCATTCTCCGAGACGGGCAGCTGCAAGGAAAATCCCACAACGTCACGTGCCCACGGAAAACGAGCGCCCTACTCTGCCGTCTCCTCGGGCACTCAGCATTCTGCGCACTTTCAGCGTTACCTTCAGCATGGCTGAACATTTACAGATTAGCTGCGCCATAGAATGGCGCAGAGAGAAGTATTGACATCTGTATTCAAACTGATATAGCATATATCGACGACGGGCAAGTTTCTAAATAGAATGTGTCAGCTTAAGCGAATATTTAAGAATTAAGTCAAGCATTGAATTTTAGGTAAATAGTTTAACTATAACTTTAAACTCCTTATCTGACGTCCACCTCAGTGGGTAGCGTTATGCCGGAGGAATCCGATATTTTTAGCGTATTTTTTTATTGTCATTTTTCATCTTAAAAAATGCATTAAGATGGCAATTTTGGCTAATTGGTGCATTATCAGGTTCAAAGTGTCGAAACTACACATCAGAGCTTCCTACGTTTTCTTTCTTACTATCCCTGTGTATTGCTAGTAGCCCTTTGAACATGAATAAAAAAATACACCATGTGTGTTCGAAATCTGAGGCACGACGTTTTTGTATTGTCTAAAATAGATTTTTATGTGTCTTAGGATATATTAAAGAAATATCACTCTGCCATTGGAAACAACCTTCAAGAACATGCTCACCCCTTTTCACTGTTTTACAGTGATAGAGTTCCGTTAGTTTTTCAACTCTGATCACGTTAAGAAAACAACATTTGGGCCGCAAATCAGAGAGATTCACGTGGTAAGATATCAAAACCAACTCTAAGAAATCTAACAGCCAGCGTCATCTGTTTTTATGTTCGGAAAACTCCAAGGAAGGTAACTACACTTAAAAATAAAGAGCTAGTAAAAGCTAGTAACTGCAGCAGTTACTACCTTTTCATGAATGTTACTACCTTTCACCAACAATTTACTCTATCAAACTCGCAACAGGTAGTAAGAAGTTAGTAAATGCAAGATTTACTACTTTTTTTTTTTTTTATTGAACTCAGATTGCAGCACAAGGTGCTATGTCATAAAATACACTTTTGCCCAACCACTTGCGGGCGAACTATAGTTCCTTCATATTTTTGACCGCATCAAACAAGTGAGCCCACTCTGGCGAAGACTCTGGGGTCCTACAGTACACCGACTGGACCTCGCTGACAATTTCGATGAAATGTTTATGCACCGATTTAATTCCGGGGTCAGCATGCCGGAATTCCATTCTGGTTTTCCATATACTAAACAAGCCTAGGACGATGAAAAGGTCGTAAGGCACCGACTCACTCTTTTCGACCGGCAAGTATCGAATCGTCGCCGGGGACAGCAAAAAATCTTTTTTTAGGGTCCTTTGTAGGATGTCCCAAAAATACACGGCGTCCCAACAGTAAATAAAGACATGGTCGATACTTTCCGGCGTCTTACACAGGAGGCAATCCCCGGACCACGGGACGAAGATACCTCTGTCTCTGAGCCAGGGTTTGACAGGCAATGTCTCGCTATGTAACTTGAAGAAAAAGGACTTGACTGCCGGTGGGACGCACATCCGTTTTACACGACGGAGCACGTCTTGCCCGGGACACTGGCTATACAGTGAGAGGTACAATGGAGCAGGAAAAAGTATCTCGACCAGATCCTGCCTTAGTTTCTTTTTCGTGACTTTACCAAGGTATTCCATGGAAAACCGGGCTTGTAAAAATAATACAGCATCTTGGGCCTCTTTTAAAAACCCTGAAAGACCAGCGGGTTCGGTACATTTGCTTGTAACCAACATTGTGTTTTCTGACCGTTATTACCTTTTTACTATCTATTTACCACTCGATAGGCGCGGACAAGATGGCGGCGTCTGCTGCAGAACCGATGGCCAGCGTTAGTGACGCACATACTATGGATAAACATAGCCGCGTAGCACGTGTTAAAAGCGTTTCATAAATAAAAAAGATTCATTTTGCTTTTTTTTTATTATTGTATTCCTTAAACGTTATGTCTTTCGTTAGCAAAATACGTTTGGCAACATTGTACGACAACCAGGTTTGGGTCTGGGACCAGTCGGAGTTTGCGAGACGTTCCTTTCTGGGATCCGAACCTCCCGTTTTTGCCGTGTGTCGTGTGCTGTTTTCTGTTCACGTGTTGGAATACATAGGTAACGTTCCTGCGCTCGACTGGGCAAGTGTGTGCGTGGACGTGGACTGCTTCGAGTTTAGTTCCAACGAGCAGTTGTCGCTCGTCACCGGATCCACGGCTCGACGGCGATCGTTCGGCCGGTTCAGTGGCAGGGGTTTCGCCGCTCAAGAAGCTTCGCTGCCTCGCTCCTACTTGACGCTGAGAACGCCGTCTTCGCGGTCTGTGTATGCACGGTGGTAGAATGATTCTGATTAAGCTGTATTCGATCGTGACAGTGCACTGTCGCGACCGTTGATGCGTGTCGCAAATAGTGTATCTAGCATTAGGACGAATGAAAAAAAAATGTTTTGGCATTCTCGGGCTCTTTCTGAATTTGCTTATATCTTCCCCCAGAAACGCGAGCATTCCTCAGAGGGCTACGCACAAATGAAGATGCGAGCTGCATGCGGTAATAAGTTTGCATACATTTCTGTCGCGCAACGCGCGAAAGGAGTGCAGCCGCCGTCGCACTCACCGTCAATTACACCCCTCGCTCGCCGCGGGTGACGACAAGAAAATAACCTGTCGACAACGGCGACTGCATTCGTTTGAATCTTCGATTAACGTAAGCGACGAGAAAACTGGTTCGCGGCAGCTGTGCGGGGAAGCGAAGACATGGATGCTGGGATCCGGTGGGGGAGGTTGTTGTATCGACTGTCGCAAATAATTTCCGTGTTTACTTTTGTTTCCTACTATAGAAGACAAAAACCTCGAATCGTTTGAAAGCTTTCTTGAGGGAGGGTATTGGTGCGAAAAGAGCGCTATATTCGCAACACTATTCACTGACGCTGGGATACACGGCGAAAAACTTGCGCACTCAAATGGTCAGTATAAAAGACTCATGGGCAGTCAGGGGATTTTGCGATTAGAGGGATTCGAGCAAGCGCGTCACGTGCGTGTTGCCAGCGTACGGCCTAAATTTAGATCATCGCTTGTGCGGATGCGTCCTCTGCTCTAGGCAGGCGTTGTGAAGCATGGATCACCACGACAGATGCCTGATTCCGGGTAACCTGCACTATTTATGATAAATATTTCTTTATTTTAAAAGAGATTTATTGGTTAGCCAGTGTGAAAATTCAACTAAACAAGGAATACCAACTCGAATACATACATAATACTGGTACTGTGCGTTGTGAAATCGCCGGTTCTGTGCGGTTTACTAGTTAGAGTCTATAGTTGGAAATAGAGAAATACACGAGTTCTACTTTGGCGCTAGGAACAGTTATCAGCTTCATGACCTAGTAACCATTACTACCCACAGTTATTAGGTACCTAGTAACATATGTGACAAGCAGTTACTAACTTCTACCTAGTAAATGCTACTAGCTTTTTATTTAAGAATGTCGAAGAAACTCCAGAAAGGAGTAGGCAAACGCACAAGTAATTCCTCAAAGCTTCTAAAATGGAGCCGCATCAATACCCTGTAGAAACGTGTCTCTTTCACAATAAAAGCGCTCCTTTGAACCTGCCTATACAGTGGACGATAAAAAAAAAAAAAACGTTTTATTCGTTTGTTTGACACATTTGAAAATACCACAAGTTGAAGAGGGCTGGGTTTAGTAAATTCAAGACAGAGCTTGAGTTACCTCTGTCTCAAAACACGCGCAACATTTCATAGTCCCTGGCAGGTTGAGAACAACAGGGAGGTCCATCAGTCGTCGCACCTCCAGCGCACGAGATTCCCACCTTTGAAAGCACTTTGGTGTCTCGTGAACCTCGAGCGTGCAGGCACGCACGACGGATGGCAATGAGCGAGTGCAGGGGGCCGGGCATTCAAAAGACGCGCCCTGCTGTTCTCCTGTCAGCGACCATTCGCCTCGAGATCGACATGTGTCGCCACCGCGTGGCCGAAATCGGAAACATGAGAAATCGTGGATACAGCCGTGCGTCGTCTGCTACATAGCGCACGTTCAGAAGCATGGATCTCGACCACACAAGCCCGTTTCTGACTAAGCTGAACCCTCATCAAATGACTTTTTTTACTAAAGGTTTAGTTGTATTGTTTTTCACGCGCGAAAATAAAAAAAAGCGATTACTATTAAGTCGGATGTTTCCATTATCTTAGTGAGGTGGTTGTAGAACCGCTGGTTCAACATATTTTTGCTCTCGCACAATCCCTAGCTTTTATAAAATATTAAGTGCTGATTGGAGCTCGGGGTTGATTAAACAGTTAACCCTACTAATCTTCACCTTTTAATTGACTAATCAATTGATAATTCCGTTACATGATTTTCTCCAGTCATATTACATAAAATACATTAAAACGACACTTTTCTTTACTCATTATGTCATAAATGGCATATTGCAATCCCATTTCAAATTCCACGTTCTGGCGCCTAGAGTAATATGAAGACTTTTAAACTGGAGTCCGTTCTAAGTTATTATTTAATCAGTGTGATCACCCCGATGGCAATCACAGGTATGTTGATGTGGTTTATCGGTTGTCCTAAAGAAAATAAAGACGTCAAGAATATTAAACCAGGCATTTTTTTTCACTTCTTTTTTTTTTTAGTTTACGACGATTTTAGCTTAAGATCCCAATTAAATGGCAAAAAACGTATCGCGATTAAAGCGTCACTCGAAAAGTCTGAAGGTTAATTGATGAACTGCCCATTCCCACATTGCGTTAGGTTAGGGCGCAGAGGTATCGGAAAGTCTGGTGAGAGTCGCTGGCGCTCATCAGTAAAAGAGTGTCGCTGCGGCTGATACTGTCTGTGTCATAGTGCGAATCGTTTGTTATAGTTGCAGAGTACTACGTTTGAATAAATGATAATTTAGACAGGAATGTATAACATTGTCGCGATTGGAAAGAGCTGGACCAGAGAAGAACTTAACCACACTATGGCACAGTAAAAAGATTGACTCCATCGGAACTTTCTTACTCATTGAAGCTAGCAAAAGCGCGGTAATCTTGAATATAGCAGCAACGTCTTTCTATGCGAAATATTTATATTACTGCAAGCGCTAAATGTTACGCAAAGAAAAATCCATTAAACCAGCGATTTCACAACCTGCAGTACCCGGTAAGTATTCAGGATGGAATTCCTTGTTTTGTTGAATTTTCACGCAGGTGAACCGATACATTTCTTTTAAAATAAACAAGAAATTAACATAAAGAGTGCAGTTTACCCGGAAACAGGCATCTGTCGTGGTTATTCGTGCTTTACAACGCCTGCCTAGAGCAGGATATGCATCCACACAAGCGATGATATAAATTTAGGCCCCACGCTGGTAATACGGTTCGATCTTCACTGACGCGCCGAACAGCAACGTGCCATTTTTTGCTATAACTATTTTCCCACCGATCCTATGCTACAAACTAAACGCAAGAATCTACACCGTCTCGCGAGCGAGCGTGGAGAGCCTATGTGGCAGCCATGCTTCCAACCCCGCTTCGATGACGTTGATAGCGCGACACCTCTAGGTTGATCACGAGGCCAATAGTAGAAATAGGCGTCCGCCGAACGCATTAAAAAAAAAAAAAGAAGTCTCACCATTCTCACCAGGTGCCGAACCATAAAAACTATAAGCACCATGACGGAGGCGAGGCTGAGTGTTCCAACCAGAATCTTCGCCCAGGGCGGAAACTCGTTGTCCGCCATGATGAGGTCTCCCTCAACAACTGCTAGGGCCTGATATGTGAAGATAACCTATCAAGCAAAAATCCAGGAACTTATTTACTTTCCACTTACCTATAGGCAATCTGCAAAACAGGAGCTGCGTTTCGGTTTCTTACATCGTATCGCGTTCAGTGGTGGACACCGCGGTCCTCCACCTCAAATCCACCCGTTTGCGTTTCTCGCCCTGGCCTTCGTGGATTGATCCACGAAGTGATGAATATACGTGATATGTACACGTAACTGCATCACGTGTACATATGAATCAATCTACCAAGACTAGGGTGAGGTACGCTGCGGTGAAGCGTGAAGAGCAGGTCCGCGGTATCCGTGCCTTGCCGCGGTTGGTCGCGGTACGATGGACGAAACCTGAAACGCTCTTCGTTGACACTAAATTCTTCGTTGACACTAAATTTCCAGAACTCGTGTCAGCCGCTGGGGGGCGTTACAGTTTTTCTCATTGACTATTTGTAAATTCTTGGCATGCCTGAATATTTTATGAGTAACTAATCTCGACATACAGGTTACCGTCACTACGATCAGTTCTTGTAATGCTTTTTTTTTCGACTTGGAATTGCTTTAAGTGCAAACACTTTTACAATAAAAATAATTCAGTTATTTTTTATTATTTATTTGTAATATTTTCGTAGCGAGGCATGTGCTGGGTCTCAGGGTATACTGCATACCAAAATCTAAGACTAAACTATTTTATTTTATTTTGTTTAAACGGAGGCTTTGAAGTTGAGCGAATATATAAACTCGGAAACCCGGCGTTTCATACTTTTCTTTTATATACAAGACCGTCTCTACATGTCGAACCATACCAATATGCTTAGTGCTGTAGTTATAGATACACAATTGAATAGTATAAACAATTTATTAAAACTAAAAATGTATATACATGAAACACTACAATGCGATTTTGCTAAAACAAATGATTGGATATGTGAAAAGTATAATCAGTTTAATATTTGCGAGTTAAATTTTCAATTAAACTTAGAACAATTTGCAAGTACTATTCAAGCGTTTGTAGAACGTACTATTTGTGCGACTCCAGTAAACGTGCTTCTAAAAAACCGAATGAAACATTTATGTTCTCTAATGTGTTGTGTTTTTATTTTGTGCTACTGTTCCTCGTGCGTCATAAACATCTTAGCGAGGGCGTTTCGCGCACACGCAATATCAGAGGGAAAACAAATTTGAACGCGTAGTTTATGGACATCAATAAACACTTGAAAACATTTTAAAACACTTCGAATATAGTAAAGACCGGGCCTTGCAGTTTAAGTCATGAACTCACGATCGTGATCGTTGGTGCTGTGAAGGTCCAAGTCATCATCCAATAAGGGCTCACCGGTTTCTTGAGCATGTATTCGACATCAAAGCAGATCCTTCTCAAACCTAATAAATAAAAATACTGATTATTTTTCCTATATAATACAAAACACCAAACATTGCAAGAATAACTGAGCACCATTTTGGTTGTTCACGATTATATTGGACTACTCCGAGGCTGCTTAATACATAGTAAGCAAAAAAAAACGCTGTTGATATAAAACCCCTCTTCTCAGTGACTCTCGGACATCTTAAAAACGGTTTGTACTAATAAACAAGTGTCTGTACTCAAAATAACTGTTTACATTGCTGGACACGTTACACCCATATCAATCACTTTTACTTCTATTATATTTTAGCGTTTCTCACAATGAATGACAAAACAAGCTCCCCCCCCCCCCCCCGTTCCCCCTCTTGCCAACAATTACCCTAAAAGCTTTCCCATCTGACTTACAAAGCCGAAAATACTGCGAAATCTACAGGACAAATCTGTCGTGGAACATATCTTTAACATAAGGTTCCAACATTTTATTCAGACTTACCGTAGAACCATATTAAACCCAGGGTTTCTAACATTGTCACAGTAAGCATGAGGTTCCGGTTAAGCCCCTGTTCAATTATCTGGTGAAAGTAGGGGCCACCCTGGAAATGCAATGACGTCATAAATATTCCGTTCCGCATAATGAGCCGTCAAGTTAAATTTGGTTTTCAGTCACTATCGGCAGGTTTGACAAACAGGCGACACAACCAATTGAACAAACACACCATCAGTTGTACAGTACTCAGCAAACTTATATGGAACACGCAAGCTATGTTGTTTTTTAATGGGAACTCTATCTTTGTGACAGCGGAGCAACGGTTTTGGTACGTATCACTCAACAAAGCACTCTGAAGTGCTACACCAAGAAGCCGTAGTTCTACCAGGATAATGTGTGTCCAGAATAATTTCTACCAGGGTAAAGCTGCCATGACAAAACACACAGTTCACGACTTCCGTACAGATTTGGTGAGCACTGTACTCCCACAGTGGCTTAGTAGACAGAACCTTGATATTTCAATTATATTTGCCTTTATCAAGATGTTCTTTGGGATAGACAGTAGTATCACCCTGGTCATTGTTTGATGCTTCAAAGGCAAAGCGGTTTTTCTCTATATGACACTCTGGGAAACATTTTTTGTAAGTGCGCGTTTGATTAAGCCAAAACATTTAATCATTTGAAAATATAACAGCAAAGAATATCGGCGATATTCAATAAAAATGATGAAAATATAAAAAAACGTATTTAAACTGGCAACCAGTTAACTATAGGGGTTTCAACGGCATAGCTATTTGTAATAAAACATTCTCCACGCGAGGATGGCGTTTGAGGCAGACAGTACGACGTTATTCAAGCAACTCATAACCGTACGAAATGCAAGGCAATTCGTGCTTCACAAAAACAATTACTGGAAACTTTGCTATATCCTGCTATGTTGCCCTATATCATATTAATTCCTATGCTTCCCTGTATCATGATAGTAGTAAATGTTATACCAGGAAACAAACCCGGTAAGCCTCAGTCAGCGGAACACAAACAGCTGAAAATTCCGACCAGGAAAACAGGATTTTTAAGATGGCACCTCGCAAGAGCATCACTTCCCGAACGTGAAAGCGACGTTTGCTTTTAGAGTGGCTCATCAAGCATATTTGCCTCCAAATGTCAAGGGACTGAAAAAAAACTATTAACTCAAAATATACCTTTTTATGTAAACAAAACATCTAGCACCATTGTGGCCCTTTTAGACTTGACTGTCGAAACATTTTTGGCACATCAAAATCATTTACGTTATCGCGTTTAAATGTTTGCAGGGTGTTCCAGTGACAACTGAGTATATTTGAAAAAAAAAAAAACTTGAAATATAAAAGTTTATAATTTCATCAACGGCATTGAACCTCAATGGACGACTAAAATTAGTCATTGCCAATTTAACAGCCAAAAATCTGCTAATTTACTTTGAAAATATTAGTTCTAGCTGGCGCATTTCACATGTAGATTTGTTGCCCGTCATTCTAGTATGCTATATCAATTAGAAGTTAGAAAACCATATTATTATCCGCACTGCTCGATGTCAAAATTGAGCTATTTTTAGTCAGTGACGCCGAAACGAAGGATCTAAAGCGCCGAAATCTGTGCACCCCACAAAACACCAAAGTGTGGCACGCCTTTCTTCCGACCACGTGTATCTTAGATCACGTGCCGCTGCCAGATCGGTTCGCGCCTGCCGCGGATGCCAACGTCACTTCCAGGTTGGATTTCTGTCGCTCTTTTTCTCTTAGTTTTGGTACCTTAGTCTTCTCACACAATCAATTTGAGAGAGAATAGCGCGGAGCAGAATTTAATTGTCTGAATTCTAACAACTGTGGCATAGTGTGACCTCGGGCAACTCATAATTAAATAGATTGGGCTGGGTAAGGCTATTATTTCCAAGGTTAATTAGCGCATCTTAAGCAATTAGTTTGATAATAATTATTTTACTCTCGTAACGAGGGTTCTCCCCAGAAATGCTTGACATCTGGGCATCTGACAATATCCAGGGTGTTAGGGGGAGAGAGGGTATTTGTGTTCTCGTCACTTTCTCTGCTGCGCAGCAACTGATTTTGCTTGCAAGGATTCTACTGTTTTCTTGCGTAATGCCACACAAGTCTGCCAAACTCAACAATCTGGGGCGTTGTGCATTTCCAAAATTCATATTGTTTTCCCAGCGGAGGTAAAATAGAGAGGTGGACAGTAAGCCAGACAGGTGGACGGCAAAGCCACTGGCGCCCACTGTGGAGAGAACCCTGCTCGTAACCTAACCTCCGTCGCAATCGATAATGTTACCCCGAAGGAATTATTCTTATATTTCACGTTCGCGTTATTAAACATTGCGATCAGGTGTTGCTGAAACATCCTGTGTATTAGAGCCAGAATTCGGCACTTTTAATGGCGTGAAGATGAGAGATAATAAATTTCACAGTTTCAAGAAACACTAAAAGTCTTGTCTTCTGCAGGGCTGAGAACTCGGTATGGTTTCTATTTTTGTTTTGTGGCGAAGCTTATGTCATAAGCAGAGTTTCACCTGAGTGCAGAAGAGGGCGCTGACGCAATAGGCCACGCCACAGACTCCAAGAAGAGCCTTCCTGGTAGCATTATCGTCCACAAAATTGAAGATACGGCACACCTCGACCGCGCACGTATGTACCAGGAACACCTGTAGGATTCAATCGACGAAACAAACGAACTGTATTATGACATAATTGCATTCCAAGGCATCATACGTAGTGCTACCCACGTAAGCCACAGGTGTGTAATATGGTTCATAATAAGGTATATATTGCCCTTAATTTCGGAAGCGTAGAGGACGGTATGAACCGCTTGCGGTCATCCACGTTGTGGTATAGAACCGAACAAAACAAAGAATATCAAGAGAAGATAGGGAAAACGGGTGGCTGTGTTTTCTGAACATTTCGCTCAATTGTCCACAATGTAGTTCTTGAAGATATGTGGATCCCGAAACATTTAGGGACACGTTCTTGATGAAGTGCGAGTTCTGAACGTTGAAGTTTTGCTTAGCGACACCCGTTCATTTTTATTCTCATCCGGAGTCGTCTGATGATGCGATTAGCGAATGGGCTATGTTGCTGTGTGTTTGTTGATGTTGCCTTTTGTTTCGGTAACGTGCTTATTTCTAATGGAATTTAACCAGTTGTCATTTGAGCGAGTGGTGAATCAGCTCGCTACCTTGAATGTGCGGTGAGTAATGCAATGTTTTTTGTGTTTTTTTTTGTTTTTTTTTTATTTTTTAATGGCGTTTAGCGTAGAAAGTTCTGAAATTTTCATATGACCGGAATAATAATCAGCTTCATGGGTCTACTTTGTTTCTTCCTCATTTTAAACCTGAAGTTTTCGAGCGTGTGGGGCCTTCACGTCCCAAGATCAAGCACGCAAACGGCATTTGTTTTCCCCTTGATTTTGTTGCAACATAAAAGAAGTGCAAAAAATGTTCGGCCTCTCAGATTCCCAGCGCAAAAGTGCTTCACTACGCCATTCAGTAAAAATGTATTATTCTTCTCACATAGCGGCAAGAAAGAGGCATCTTCTAAGTTTTTTATTCATATATCTGGCACCCTAAAATACAAATATCCACCTAATTCACAAAGCGCTTCGGCGCATTGGACTTTACATAGAGCCACGGTGGGACTGTACTTCCTGGAGTAAAACTCCTGCAGTTTGGCCGTAATAGAGCATTGCCTTAGTAGGCAATGCTTTTTTTATTTTTTATTTTTTTATTCTCCAACAAACTGTACTGTGGTAATTAGGCCACTTTTAAAACACATTTCGTTCTGGAAATCGTCGCCACATAAGATTAGCAGAAAAAACTCCACCCCCAATTTAACGGAGAAACATGGTATACTAAAAAAAAAACGGCATTATTCTAGCGTCACCGAATGTTATATTCGGTTCGCTGCTACAACTACATTATGTTGCTTGTAAATGAACATTATATGTTCTATGAAATTTTCAGAATAATGATGTCTATACAATACTCAAGATCCAGTAACTTTAGCAATACCACCTTAAAAGAAAGAAAAAACCTTCGTTTTTGTTTGCTTTTTGGCAGGGGGGGGGGGGGGGGCGAGGGGGTTCGCTTTTCCTGTAAAAGTTGTGTTGCAACTCTAGCCCGAATTCTCTTATTCACACTAAAGTTGCAATTCTCAATTGTCAATCCCTATTTGATATCCAACTGGAATTCGACAATCAATTTTAAACGAATGTGCCTTTGACAAAACGAACGCAGATTGTTCATGTTGGCCCACTTAGTGATCGGTTGAAGTAGACGAGCTGTATCGTCCTTCAACAAAAAAAAAAATTGCGCGAATGACGATTTTTTTTTATTTGACCGCTATTTTTTTAACATATATAATGCATCACTCCCTGTAACTTCATTATGTAGCCTTTTTTCGTTAAATATTATAGGAACATATTTTCATGGTGTTGTAAAAATAATATAAAGCAGAAACACCTCACTTTGTGACCACAAACAAATACTCTTAATAAAAATAATGCACAGAAACAAATAGCTACATGATGACGCCTGCGTGATATGGCGGTGAAATGACATTTCGAAGTGCAAGGATGACGATTCATATAAGCAATAAAGAATGTTCCTAAAGTAGTATTTTATGTTTATGTTCAAGCTTCGTGATTTAACGACCCTAGTCTAAAATTTGTTTTTCTTTCCGCCTGATTTAAATTAGGCAATTCGCGGAAGTCACTGGGGAAAAACGGGGGAAAAAATCACACCGGTTACCCTTTTTATGAGATCTGAATGTTTCCTACGATATTTACCAAAATGTCGGCTTTTCTTATAAGGCTTTCAATTAGGTTTATTGCACAGTATTGCTGAACAAATATTCCTCTATAAGCTTTTAAAAGTAACCTTACGTGAGCGCTTATTCCAGCCGCGAAGAGCGCCGTGAAGACCGAAATGCTGCAATACATCGGGTACGTGCACGTTAGGACCAACTCCGGTAATGTGACCAGCTGATGAACTGTAAGAAAATCCCCTAGCATTACAATCAGTTTGTGCCAAATGGCAGCAATGGGCATTACTAAAATCAAGATCAAGATTAAACACACTACTAAATGAATCACAAAAACACAGGTAGTCCGAACGGACATGGTCGCTCCAACTCAACAATCATTGGTAAAAAAATTAATATTGTTAGATATATTCTAGTTATTGTTTTACCAAGGTGAACGTACAAGCGTGGACTTTATGCTGTAAAAGTATCTGATGGGCACTTGAGCATGTGTGCTACAAGGGCTGTTCAAGCCAGCTTGTAAGCACCTGAAATTACAACTTTCTATACATAGAAGTGAAGAGCATTATTGCATTGATTACATTCATTAGGCATTTTTGGTAGCGTAATTGAGATGTTCAACAGGCTATAGTTTTGATGTGGGACAAAACTCGTCGAACTAATAGCACTGTGCGGTGTGTCTTATATCTAGTATCACGTAGGAAGTCTTTTTTTCTCTCTAACATGCACTTTTTACACATACAAAAGTCTAGGACAGATAAATTCTGTTGGTCCATATTAATTTTAGGTAGAACGTCCTCGCGCAATTTCTCAGATCTAATTTGCGCATACAAGACAGTACAAAATTACACCTGCGAAATCCGCTGAGAAACAGATCATTATGTGTCATTATGTGGTTTTGATTTCTCAGATCTAAATTGCACATACAAGACAGTACAAAATTACACCTGCGAAATCCGCTGAGAAACAGATCATTATGTGCCATTATGTGGTTTTGAGAACAGGTCGGCCTAAAAAGAATTGTCCAAAATGCTAAAGAAAAAAGGCTCGATTCTCATACCGAGAGGTACGATAAATTACGTATTTCGTTCATTTTCCTGAGTGATGCCAACTTATTCGCTACTTATGCGAAAACGACGGCATCTAGTGGCTAGAACAGAAAGCTGTAGCGACAAGTTCGCTCGTGAGCCTTCTCGGGCGAATCATATATTGACGGCGCCAGGCGGTCTAAAGACGAAGCCGTGAAAGTTCACAGAGCGCAAGTTCGTCTGCTTCCTGCGCCGCAAGGGTTGCACTGACGTCAGAACGCCGAGCTCTGATTGGCTCTGATGAGAAGGATAGTGGGTAGACCTCAATGATTGCTGCCTCGAGGTCTACCCGCTGTCCTTCTCGTCGGAGCCAATAAGAACTCGACGTTCTGACGTCACAGCAACCCCCTGCTCAGGATACAGACGAACTTGCGCTCCGCATAGGTTCGAAAACGTGATGAAAATCTAGAATAGTCTAAAACTGGGACGAATGCAGATGAGCGAAATTCCTTCGAGACAAGTCTTTTCGCTCTTTCTTCTACGAATACCTTGTGGGTTTTACTCAGATTAAAACTACGAAGATGAGTCGTTCCGCCTACAGTTACTGAGCGCTTAAAGCGGGGGTAACACCGCTTATACACCATACAAAAGAATGCTTCGAATGCCGCATGGCAACGAGTTCAAGGAGAAAACTTGGCAGGAGGCATTCGAACCACTAATCTTGATGTGACTCCTTTCTGCAGACTGTCTTTTGTATGACGTATGCGCAGTGTGACCCCGGCTTAAAGGGACACTCCAAGGAAAAAAAAGTACTTTGAGAAGCATAAATGGGAAACGTAATTTTCTGAAAAAGACTAAAATATTACGCAGTATTTCTGGCGTTAGACGCAATTCAGGTGCAGAAAGTAAAGGACGCAGCCCGCTAAACCCCGCCCGGTGCTTACAAAACGCTTTCGTCTCATTGGCTGGAGAGATGATTGACGTATGAGAGGTTGGTTGCAAATTTGTATCTCTGTTGTCATAATGGTATTTTAATTTACTATTTTTTATGTTTGAGAAGCAAATATTCAAGATAGAGTGATTTTTGCTTTCAAATGTATACTGAGATTGCTTCTCCCGCTTTGGTTTGAAACGTTAACAAACATGGCTGCCCGCGTCTCTGGAGTGCTGAACGAGCGAAGATTGTTGTGCTCATCAGTTTTTATAAGTGCGAGTGGTTTCGAGTTCGCAGAGGTGCTAAAAGGAACAGCTCTTCAACCGACCTTGCTTGCAGGAGAAAAGACTGCCGCAAGTACGCGCCTTCGAAAGGCTGTGCGAATGGTTGTTCTTGTAGCTGGACTGGCCTAAGCCTAGCATACCAGTCTCCAGATCAATTATTTTGATCGATGTGGCTTGATTTCTTTTTGGCACGTGTGAATGCTGAATAAAGATGTTGGCTCCCGTAAAGGCGGCCCTGCTGCTCTGTGAATTGGGCAACTGTCGTGATTGCGACCAAGGTTTCAATACCGAGAACATAACAACACAGGTAAGAATTTGCGGGCCATTTCGTTCGAATCAATCAAACGTTGGGCTCGCATCAAGTTCTTCTAGGTATGTTCCCGTCATTGCGCCTCTAAAGGCAACACCGCGACAACTTTTCTTGACAATGCAGTGGAAGGTACAGGCACGCGTTCCCTCTCCCATTTTGAGCGCTGAATAAAGCTGTGCCCGGAAATCCCAAGAAAAGTTTTCGCGGAGTATAGCTTTCATTTTTTGCAGTGCGCCTGACCTACCAAAGCCAATATTTTTGCGTCGAGTTTTGATTGTGCATCATGACGCTCACCCACACTGCTCGCGTTTGCCATGTGAAAAAAATAACAAGATCAGTAAGGCTAGAAAGTCTGCAGACTTATTTTGCGGATTTTAGAGCGCAGCTCTTAGGCGCCCGTTACCGACTTGAGCGCTGTCGTCATTGGCGTAACCGCGTGGTGCATTATGGGAAATATCCCACAATGCACCGCGCGGGACCCTCCTGACGTCACTCGCGATGTCCCGTGGGACGTCACGAAAGTCCCGCGCGCAGCATTATGGCACGGATGAAGAAAGAATAAAACAATTAAAACAGGGACAACACAACCGCATCTTTCAAATGAAAGATGTGGTTGTGTTGTCCCTGTTTTAATTGTTTTATGCTTTCTTCATCTATGACTTAAACCAACACGCTCTTCTCCCAATGCATTATGGGTTATTTCCCATAGTGCACCGCGCGGGGAGAAAGAGGGAGAGGAGGAGAGGAAGGGGAGAAGGAGAGGAGGTATTTTAAGGATGAGGGGAGGAGGAGGGAGGAGGAGGAGTAGCATGTAGGATGAGGAGGCGAGCAGGAGAGGAGGGGCATAGCCTCCTCTCTATACCTTCCCCTCCTCCTCCTCAAGAGCTGCGCTCTGATTCGGCGTTACAGGATGTTGTAAACGGCTGTCATTTTTTTCTTTTTAGTTCACTCGGTCGCTTATTACGCGCATCCAAAGACGCTGAAAGACGTTTGTATTGGACCGTGACTCGTGCATGATGAAACGTTAGAGCGCCACTTTCATGGCCGCGTGTTCTAAGCGTTGCAGACGTTTTTAGCCTGGGGACGAATAGCAGACGGACGGATGTGAAAACGGACACCCGCGCGCAGCTTTCGTGTCTGCGTCTCACGGCATTGCAGACGACGATAGACGGCGGTGAAATAGCAGACGGTGCCGGAGGCTGCCGCTCGACTGCTCACACGACTAGCAGGCGGCGTTAAACTTCCAGATTAGACGCACCAAATGACACGAACGGGATAAACTAGACTTGTTAGCCTGTTCGGTCGAGCAGCCAAGTCAGTTCACTAGAAATGGGCGGGGCCACCGATCTGTGGGCGGGGCTTAGAGCGGCCTGTGACCTCCACCCTAATTGCGTCTGAGAAAGTAAAAATTTATCTTTTTTTTTTCGTACAAAAATACTTTTGTAAAATGCCTGTCGCCATATATAATTTTTTTAACATTTTTTGTTCGTTTCACTGTTTCTGTAAGAAACGTAAGTCGAGACTTATTATGTTCACTGTTCGCGCCTTTGTGATTATTACTACGGTGTTCTATTGGCTAAAGCTGCAATCTTATGAACTACGGATCGGACCCGTCACGCCCGGTGTTTCTTAAGTTGTCAGTGACTATATATATACCTGATATGTAGTTTGCTAGTTTATTGCCTTATGTGGAAAATATTCCAAGAAGATATAAATAAATAAATAGAGGTTGCTTACAAAATAGCGGAACCGCCGAACTGATTTGCTTGTGGTTGAGTTTTGACTTGTAAATCCAGCTGTAGGTCAGCACGGATATTATCTGGCACACAAAGATGTCCACAACGACGGTCGAAATTATAAATCTGTAAAATACCAGTAGAGTTAGCCTTTGTTCGCCGCCTTCGTGCAAAAAAACTGCTAACTCATTGTGAGCAAGACCTTGGATTTTTTTTTTTCAGTAGAGGAAGCGTAAGGACAGATATCACACACCACGGGGAAAGAATAGTGACGAGTTCTTGAATTTGTTCCTTCTCGTAACTGTCATCTGGTAAAGCATAGGCACGCAAAACGGCATGTTCCTGCTCCGAGTAGCGCCGCTGTTGGGCATGTTAACAAGAAAAATAAAACTCTATTGAAATCAAACAGTGTACACTTTAATGAACAACATATCTGTGTACATTACTCAGTACACTCAAATACGTTAGTGCGAGTTACCGCAAACGGTGTTACTTGAAGCGAGTTACTAAGAAATCCAACACCCATATTCACTGGGTTTCTTTGATCTCAGCGACCAGCCATTCCTGTGTCCGGAAATAGATTGGAACACCGTTCGTTAACATTGAGCTAATTATTCGAGCAAGCACGCTATTTTAGACAGTACTAGATTGCACAAAACGGGTGACACACAACATGAGAAAAGCGTCCAATAATAAAGTGGCGTTCTTGAAAAACCTGTCTTTCGGGCTAAACAGGTTCCTACTTTTTAGCCTGAGACGGAGTTAACAGTTTTAAATCGCGTTATATAAAGCACTGGGAGCAGGCTGGGACCTGGAGCTGTTGAGACTCAATACGTTGATAAAGAATGAGTTTGAAAAAAAACAAAAGATGGGGTGCATCATCAAGACAAGATGGTTCAATGTTCCTTTACCTTTCCATCGACGTCCCGTACTTGCAACGCGATCCCACCAAGATAACAATGCCGCAGCAAGTGCCGAGCGATAGCAAGGTGTGTTCCGCAGCATCCATCCATACCTTGAGATTTGAGAGAAAAAAAAAATCAGTGAAGCTAATGTTTGAGGTAAGGTAAGTTTGCAGTTACGGTTCAAGGGCGCCACCATAGACCACTGCTGAGGCAAGCTCGTAGTTGCCAGACTACTGCCCTAACAAAGCCTTTTTCCGCACGAGTTTCTGAAGCGCGCTGGCTTTCAGACGTGTATGGACACGACAAAAACGGAAAAAAAATTAAAACCCCGAGTTTTTTTTTTCTTCTTTTTTCAATAATAGTTGGGAAATTTGAATAGATTTAGCCTCAGCTCTGTTACTAATGACGCCGTGTTCGAGGAAGCATATTGTCCTTAAGAATTTCTGCAATGGTGCTGATTCTCTCGTAACCTGAGAAGACAGAATGAGTAAAAAATAGAATTCTAAATGGAGGGGTGATATAACACTCGACATAACGAAAAGGGCGCAAGATGGTGAGAGAATGTCAAAGAGGACCACAAAGACTAGTATGTCTCCTGTGTGGTTCTCTTTGACTTCGTTCCGTCTAACTATTTTCGCGGTTTTCACTAATTCGATCTATCAGGAACTAGCCTAGCAATCCACTTATTTACAGAAAATAAAGTTTTGTGTGGTTTCTACTTGGCGAAAACGGGGACCGAACTTTCCGTATCTAAAGGTAGAAAGCAGGAAAGAGTATGAGAGCAGAAATAACCTGCCAAAGTACAGAGCGAGGAGTGTTCCCAAAAAAAAAACCTACTTGCTTCTCTGCGAGCTTCTTAATATCCGGCAGGAAGGAATAGCTCAGGGCTTGCAGAGACAGGTGGTTAAAGCTGCACTCAAATAAAAAAGGCAGGAATGCCATTACTGCAAAAAGGCTGACCAGCTTGTGCACCTGCAAAGTGATTAGTGTTCAGAATTGATTGGCGTGACGAGACTTTATTAATACTCTTTTTTTAATAACCAAGTACAAAAATACAGCATAAATTGGACGATCTGAGACTTGGGTAAGAAAGAGGATGTACAGTTAAAACAAAAACCTGTGTGTGCGTATGTGTGCTTTTGTGCTTTTGTTTTCCACACCAAAATTACTCCTTACCGTGGTGCTAAACGTGCACCTGCCCATGTGTACTATGACTCGACCCCCTTTTTTTTACAAATATACCCTATTGAAAATTCCATCAAGGTACGTAATTTGGGACACTGACTGCCAGTCAGCAGCCTTGGTGGAACGTGATGGACCATCAGACGTCATCTGATGGTCCATCAGATGACTTCTGACTGCCACTGCCAAGGGAATTTCATCAACAAGGGCAGCATTTATATAAGAGTAAACCTATACGCACTCATAAATATGGCCAAATGCCTCAATAAAACAAAATGTTCGAGAAAAAGAAAATAAAAAAATAGAACCACCGCGCATCGAACCCGCGACCACTTGCGTACAAATTGGGCACCTTAACCCCTAGGCTATGCCACCGCTTAGCGAACTCGATTTGACTATTCGGTTTATGCGAAATGCTTCGGCTGCAAATGCAATTAAGCCGTCAGCATGTTATGCAAAGCACTCGTACATTACTCTCCGTACTTCAGTTTTACTCACCTGCCATGTAGAGTACTTTCGCGTCGTAGAACGATCCTTTTGTTTACGCGTCACCGGCCCAGTAGACCTGGTACACCTTGACGTCTTCAACTACACCGCTAAAGTCCCTTACATCGTCGGAAGTCACAACAGGCTGGGTCTTGTAGAGTAGAAATTCTACTAAAACATAAGACATTGTAGAGCCCGGGCAGGATCGACAGGTTGGAGCACGCGGGCAAACAAAACGAGTCGAGAGCGATCGTTCATGAAAGTTTGGCGAAGTCTCTATGGGCGAAGCGAAGTGTCGTGTTCGGCGCTTCGGCGGGCTTCTGATCCAGGTTGTCGGTCGGTTGCGTGTCATATCTCTGACGTCAGCGGTTTTATGGGCTCACGTCCCGAAATCGTTTTCTCGTGCATAGATTACTTTTCGTATTCATAGATTTGACGAAATAGTGGTATCCGAACGAACTTTACGTCCTTTGACCGTACGTCTGTCTGCACGTCAAAGCTTTTTGACGTACAGTCAGAGACAATCGATGTACAGTCAGAATCGCCACCAAGACATCCTGATGGCATTTCGCGGCGGCCGACTGCCACCGGGAAACCATTAGAAAGCCGACAAGCGGAGTCTGACTGGAGTTTGACTGTCGGTCAGAGTAACTTGTTGGCCAATCGGACATGCTTGACGTACAGTCAGGCACAGTCAGCGGTCCACTAGAAAACATTGACTGCCAAGCAGGGTTACATTGATGGATTTTTCCTTCGGGTAGCGTATTAATAAGACGATTGCTGGGTATTATCAGAAACCACTAAAGTAAATCCAGTTTCAAAATGTTCTATCCCCTCCCCCTAAAGAAATGCTACGGGCCCTTTCTGTGGCTGCCTATACACATGCTTAGCGGTATGAGACGCGGCTGTCCGAAACTCTTGGTGGTGCTCATGACACGGTATCTTTACCCCAACAGCCCATAGAAAACTAAAACTTGAGAGTCGCATCCCATTGGCTGCGTCTTCTCACCAACAACCAATAAGACAACAGAAAAACTGTGGCGCCAAGAAAGGTTCCCCAAGAGCCTTACCTCGCGCACATATGTTTGTGGTCGGGAACAGAGCAGGAAAAGTGCCAGCCATAGAATCGTCAGGAAACCAAAGAGTTCTTTCTTGAATGAACCTATGCTACTGGCGCCATCGCTCAGCTCCCATACATAGTCTCTGCGGAAAGAGGTTAGGCGTGAATTGGTTCGTCAGAGTGTAAAGCACGCAGACATGGAACACCATTGCCTTTATAATAAAGTACTACGTGGTCATCGGTAAACAAAATGCCATTTGTATTATTCTAATGGCTCCGGGAGAGACCAAGTGAAACTGTAATGTTCCCTGCAGCACAGTTGCATATATTGTTGTTACTTTAATGAAGTAAGCTACTATGTCTAATGTTCCTCATCAGCGTCATAACGTTTCAGTATTTTGAATATTAGGTAGCTCAGTAATGCTGAGTGTATTTTATATTTTCTTTGCAACAAGTCTGGATATACACAGGACGTTTCTTTTCAAGCTTAAAATATGTGTTTAAATAAGTCGTGAAAGCTACACTAATGCTGTTGGGGCAGGTGAGTTATTCCGCCCGAGGGACATAGTATAGGGGACAAATTGTAGGGATGCGTCGGATAATTAAGTAAAATAAGTTACTTGGCGATTTAAGTATTGACAATAAACATGTGGTTCTAATAAGAAACTTGATGAGCGTCATCGCAAACATCTAAGTCAGTCGACATTAGAAATACTTGGAGCACGTGGGAAGCAAGGGGGAGCACTTAAGTTACCACTCCTGCAGCAGGAGCCAGGCTCCAGGTTCGCTAAGGCGCCCGCGATGTTTTTGTTCAGTCTTTTATCGTAGTTCCTGCGTTTTGCCTCTTACACGCGTGGCAATTTTAGCGCACTACTACGCTTCCACGCGCCCTGAGTTTTTGTTTCGAAAACTTACCGATTTAGTTTTATTTTTTTTATGCTAAGCAAGTTTCTAATTGAAATCATAAGTCTATTTCAACTATTTGAAAATTCATTTACAATTTTTTGTGCGATATTTGACTTATTGTGACCATTATTCCCTTTCCGTATGACTCACCTGAACAAGCCGCATTAATGTAGCTTTCGTGGCTTTTTTAAACATATTTGTTAAGCTTAAAAAGAAACACCTCCTATATATTATGAAATGTCCCGTTGCTTCGTTATGTATGGTTAAAACATAAAAAAAAAACTACTGGACTTTATGTAAGTCAAATTAAAACGCTCCAAAACCCTTTTAAAAAACGTCATATATTTGATTTGTCATCAACGTACATGGTCTAAAAATAATCATTTTCGTAATGCCTTTTTTTTAAAGCACATGGCTCATTAGTATTGAGGGTGATCTGTATATTGATTTTAACAAATGATTTGAAGCAGTCATGTCATTCAAAGAGATGAAGAAAGCGAAAAATTGAATGATATCAGACTTCTACGTAGCACGTTACAGGTAACGCGTTGTCCCTGTCTGGTTACTTTTTTTTAGGAAGTAACGACATAGTTACTTTCCGGAAGATGGAACAATTAGGGTACTTTCGTTACTTTTAGATGCAGTAACAAGTAACGATATTTGGTTACTTCGAGAGGGGAAGTGTACAACATAGGCTACCCAATTTGTTTTTCACCTAAGGAAGACCGTTCGATCTAAGCACCTAAGTATATTAAAACATAAAGAGAACATTGCATCAACAACACGCAAATACAGGTTTTTTTTTTCATATCATATCGTAAAACAGTCTTGGTAGTATATATATATATATATATATATATATATATATATATGGGTGGTTTCATTTCAAATCGTGCAGGCAAAAAGGGTCGAATTTTTAATTTCGATGAAAAAAATATATGTTATGGCGCCGTTTTTAAAAACGCAGTGGCCGCAGACCGCAAGTTCGTCGGATTTTTTGTTCGCGACTTATGAATTTTTAAAGAGGCCGCGGCGAAAAGCAGTGTTTTTCACACCCGTCGTGGGTCGGATGTTTCGCTTGATCTCCCGCCGTGGATTTTCAGTCCACATTATATTATCTTTTTTAAAGCACTCTGTGGACACATTTAAAAGGCTCCAATACCATAAAATAATTTTAGGCGTTTTGCTTTTTTTCTGTAAAAATGTCAAATACGCCCCCTTGTTCAATTGTTGACGAACTTTGACAATTAATTACTGGCGATCTACTTGGGTTACATCAATACTTTTTATGTCCACGGAGAGCCCAAAACACGTTCTTTATATGTATTATAAAATAACTTGGCTGTATAAAATATTCTTTGCGGTACGTTTACGTTAATGTTATGTGAAAACCAAAAAGTACCATTTTTGAAATTGATTTTCTCAAAAAACCCATTTTTTTTTTGTTAAAATGTAGATGTGATAGTTTTCTATGCGAAAATCAAGTCTAGAAAGTGTATATTTTGTTTGTATGTTTTATATTTAAGCATCAATATCGTACAAAAACATGTTTTTACGGCACGAAATGGACTTACGAATTGCGCGTCTTCAAAAACTTGGAAATAGTTTTTTTTATTTTTTTCAACGTTCCCACATAAAAATGAAATACAGTATTTCCACCCTGTTATATTTATTGATTATTTAAATTTTATTATAGGCGGCAAGCTACATTGGGAGGAGTTCCAAAAAGAGAAAGCAACACTTCTTAACAGACCAGCAGGTGTCGTAAATTTTTAACGTGTTGGAGTCGGCAGACGTCGTATTGATTCGGGGCCCTCATTGGCCTGCATGAACGTCCCGCCCTTTCGGAGCCAGCAGATGACCACGACCTTTCGCGCTCGTTGTGTTATATAGGACGGCCCGTGACAGTAAAGCGAGCAGCGCACCCTGTGTCACGAGGAGTGAAATGGTACGATTGTGTCGTTGACGCGGCGAACAGTGACAGCCACCCAGGAGGAGTCAGTCAGAGTATTGCACAAGGGAAAGCAAAGGAATCGTTGCCTGAAAGGATGAGGACACCATGGCCTTACAATATCGACGGTCAACAACTGTTCTGCCAGCCAAAACAACGCCGCGTGCGCGCTAAAACCGGCGGCGCGGGACAGAAATCCCACAGACGCACCCACGAAGATGGGCCGGTTTCGTTAGGGATGTGGGGAAATTTGAAACCAGCCATCCGTGCATGCGTGAAACGATACCGCCTGTTTGCCCCAGCTTCGAGCGCCCTATCCTTACCTTGAAACGGCCGTGCTGTCTCTCTCTCTCCGGGGAGATCCGATAGCACCGAAGGGTTATCTATTAAACTTGAGGAAGAAAACGAGAAGGGGCTGTTTAAGTTTAATTATCCCCACCAGCCCGCTCATTCTGTTCTTATAAAGGGCTATCACTTTTGGAAACAGCAAAGCCCGAAAACTGACATTACAACGAGCCTGTTGGTAAATATACTTGTGTTTGTATTTTGCCCGGAGACTAGTTGGGTCGAAGTCAGCCTCCTTGTCAACTATAACCGTTTGTGAAGAGTGGGCTTCTCCCGAGATGAAAAGTCAGCGCCGGCTGACGTGCTCTTTTGAAAAAGGGATGGGGAAAGAGAAAGTTTGAGTAACTGCAGAAACTACCTCGAAAGCTCCTCTCCCGATATGAAGCTTCAGGCATAGTCTCGGTTGCCTTCTCGCGCATCGCCTGCTCGAATCTATTCTTCACTTTCTTTCGCACAGCCACTGTTCCTCACAGCCGTCGTGGATGTGCGTAACAGAGGGAAAAACAGATTCGAGCATCATCTGGACGCCGTCATCCTGCCAGACTTCAGTGTCGTGGGACCGACTCGTGTGTGTTTCTTCGCCCCGCTGAACTTAGTTTCTCGGGTGCGTTTTTGAACGTTTTTTTTTTTTTTTTCAATGTTTTTTTACTAACTGTTTGTTAGCACTGTTCAGTTGGGTTTATTTTGTCATGGCGTAGCGGCCTAGGCGGTGATGTAGAGAGCGTGTTCGCACGCATTTGGTTGCGTCCCATTTAGGGAATGCCCGGAGGAGTTGGTTTATCTTCTTGCCATGTGCGGCTGAGTTTTCCCGTCTTTATTAAATTATTTATTTTTTGTTTGTTTTACCTTTACGTGCCGTCGACTTCTTTGTCTGACTCTCCACCAGGCGTGGACCTATCGTCTTGCCACCACTCCAACCTAAATACTTTATTTTTTTTAACGCAATTTTCGTTAAGATCGCAGTTGGGCAATTTAATTCCTATTTATTTATTTTTATTTCCTACCCCTCTCCATGACACACTCTCTGTGTGTTGCGGACCGTTTCTGTGTCACCACTTTTGTGTATTACGGAAGTGAAAGGACATTCCCTGTGACCTGTGCGATGTGCGGTGAACAAACCCCCAGTGTTTGGTTTCGGAAAGAATTGTATATAACATATCGACGGATGTGGTGACTTTCTTTGTCTCGGTAATATGACAGCTATTAGCTAGTCGTGCTAGTTTACTGTGAAAGGTTTATAAATCGAAACAATGCAACGTCTGTGCCTTTTGGTTATTCAAAGTCTACTAGGCCTGCTGATTTGGTTAGATATGTATCTCGTGGTTCCCGCTCTTATCAAAACATACATAAATATTCAATACCACAAAATTCGTTTATAATTGATTACAAAATGCAGAAGAAAATTTAAGAAAACTTTTTCACAATTCATAGAGCCGCATGGGTCGGAATGTCTGACTTGGGTCTTGCAAAACAAAGACGTTTTTTTCCGATATTGAGGCCTAAATATAAAACATACAAACAAAATATACACTTTCTAGACTTGATTTTCGCGTAGAAAACTATCACATCTACATTTTAACAAAAAATAAAAAAAATAAAAAATGGGTTTTTTGAGAAAATCAATTTCAAAAATGGTACTTTTTGGTTTTCACATAACATTAACGTAAACGTACCGCAAAGAATATTTTATACAACCAAGTAATTTTATAATACATATAAAGAACGTGTTTTGGGCTCTCCGTGGACATAAAAAGTATTGATGTAACCCAAGTAGATCGCCAGTAATTAATTGTCAAAGTTTGTCAACAATTGACCGAGGGGGCGTTTTTGACATTTTTACAGAAAAAAAGCAAAACGCCTAAAATTATTTTATGGTATTGGAGCCTTTTAAATGTGTCCACAGAGTGCTTTAAAAAAGATAATATAATGTGGACTGAAAATCCACGGCGGGAGATCAAGCGAAACATCCGACCCACGACGGGTGTGAAAAACACTGCTTTTCGCCGCGGCCTCTTTAAAAATTCATAGGTCGCGAACAAAAAATCCGACGAACTTGCGGTCTGTGGCGACTGCGTTTTTAAAAACGGCGCCATAACATATATTTTTTTCATCGAAATTAAAAATTCGACCCTTTTTGCCTGCACGATTTGAGATGAAACCACCCATATATATATTCTTTAATTTCTCTAAATAAATTTTTTTCAGCCTTCCCACTCTGGTGAAGAAGGAAGAGCAGCGGAGTTGTACTTTGTGCCGCCGTCGCTCATAGATGGCGGTAGCTGTCCAGTGGGCTGTGTCGAGGTTTATTTGTCCACGGACACGAAAATAGAGAAACTAGCCCTCCGCTCTAAAAGTAGATGTGAAAGCCATGTTATTGTTCAGTTATTTGAACTGAGTAGCCAATTTTCTACTATAGTCAGTTACATCTCAAAACGGCAGGAGAAGCTCTTCCCACAAGCGTGATGCGCCCGTTTCAAATCCGTCCGCAGTCAAAAGAAGAGTTCACTGGAAACGCTCATTGTTCCGCTTTAATAGATAGATATTGGCTACAAAGTGATGCCAACTTGTCTCTGATCCCTCTTTTTAAGAAAGCGATCTTTGTATTCATCGGAGGGGGAACTGAGCCCCCGAAAGCAGCCTTTGTACTCATCGGAGGGGGAACCTAATCCCCGAAAGTCGTATTTGTTTCCATCGGAGGGGGAAAACTTTAATCTCTCTCCCGTGGCTTGCACAATGCTAAGTCAAAGTCGAAAGATAAAGCAAATATGTACAAAAAGGTAAGACCCTCCTCGCGCGTTGGCCGCGACGTCACGGAAACGATGGGACGCGATTGGGCGCGGAGGTTGCGGAGGGATATATGATTCCCTTTGAGGGGCCTTTGCCCCTGCCTTCTTGATCTTTAACTTACTATAGATATATGAAATTTCGAAGCACTAGGCGTGAAGATTGCCACAATTTTACTATGGTAATTTGCAAAGCCGTCGATTTCACACCAAGCATGTACGTAGTAATCGTTTTTCCAGCGTATTTTATAAAAAAGTTTACAACATGTACACAGAATATGAAAAACAAAAAAAAAATATTTTATGCAAAAGAAAAAAAAAAGCTGCGAAACACGTTTTAGAGACACATTTACAAATTATTTAACAACAAACTACTTTATATAAAGTGACCCCAAATGTATCAAGGTAAGGCTGAGCGTTTTCAATTTGTGGTTCATTTTTGTCGTGAAAAAAAAATCTTTGTTAAGTTTTGAGTGAATAAAACATAACGGCAGACTTGGACGTAGTTCAACTACTCTACTCAAACTACTGTAGTTTAACTACTTTTTCGAGTAACTTGGTAACTTTCAATTACAACTTGATTTGGATAATTAGTAGTTTAATTTAACTACTTTTTTCAGGTAACTTCTACTCAAATTACTAACTATTTTCGAAATTATATAGTCCTAATTTTGCCCATCACGAAAGTCTAAGCGCAGAAATGAATAAGACGCCGGCAGATGAAGTGGCATTCCCGAACAAGGGGCCCCCGTGTTCGGGGAGGCGTCCTTGGGCCAAGGTGGCGACGAGCAGCCAAAACATAACACCGGCACACACGAACGCAGGAAGAGATGCTTAACAAACCTTGGTCAGGTATTGACCTAATCCGGTAATGCACGCAGGCGCCGCGTTTCCAGCTGCAACCGTAAAAGACGGGGACCCGAGAGTTGTTGTTTTCGTGTTGTCAGTCTTTAGTGAGTTCTGACTCAAGCGGTAGGTTCCACGGGGGGGCCACTGGAATGACCTCGCAGCTGGGCGCCTGTTCCCATGGTCGCCTTGTCGTCAGCGCATACGCCTTTGCAAAGCCGGACTCCCCCGCTCACAAGCCCTGGTACGGATAATCTGTTCATGGTAGCGCGTTCCCGCTTCCAGCTGCAACTGTATACGAGCGGCGATGCTTGTTCACATAATCCTTTGCGTCCTTCCGACCATCCATGCCTGGGAGACCTCCTCTTTGTTAAAACGATTTACTTAAAAGGGCGGTGCAACGATTTTCGGACTTCGGTCAAAGATTTCTGGAAGTTGCCCCCTGACACTTCTGAAGTAGAGAACAGAAAACCGATTTCGCTGCGTGTCCTAGTTTTTGCGTAAAAAAAAGATAAAGATTGGCATTTCGGGCACCCTTCAACTCACTCCCAGCCTTCAGGGTCACACCTGGTCGCACTCCCAGTGACGTCATTCGGAGTGCCGTGTAGCTTCCCGTGTGCTATCTCGGAGGACGCTTCCCCTCCCTCTCTCTGCGTACATTAGCGGGCGCTATGCTGCAGCTTAGAGCCGAGCGAGGTCACGTAATCTTTCCGCGGTAGTTCCTTCGGCTGCCACTTGGGGCTGCAGGTGGGGGAAAAAGCTCGACTTTTGCTTTGCGATTATGCAGCGGAATCGCGACATTTTTAATGAAAGAAGTGTTTTCTCTATCATCTGGGACACGATAAACAACGTAAAAATGACGAGATGCAAATTCTTTTAATCATAAAATCGTTGCACCGCCCCTTTAATTGTCAGGCGTGTCAGGCACGTCAAAATATTGTAGTCGGCGGCGAGTATTGCGAGTTACCCTTGGGAGATCCTTTTGCGTTTCAT
The DNA here is from genome assembly GCF_016920785.2 of Ixodes scapularis. Taxonomy (NCBI): domain Eukaryota; kingdom Metazoa; phylum Arthropoda; class Arachnida; order Ixodida; family Ixodidae; genus Ixodes; species Ixodes scapularis. Next base: position 36,373,186 of record NW_024609883.1, read on the forward strand.
CTTCTGTTAAACCAAAACAATTTTTTTTTCTGCAGTAGCGTAGCACTAGCACTACAACGGGACGCGCAGTCGTCCGGATGATCTCATCGTCGTGGCGCGAGACTTGAACCCTTGACGGTCTGGTGCACTTGCTCTGCGAACTCTCAGAACGACGTCGGAATAAAGAGGGGCCAGTCATAACAATCTCAACTTGACGAAGAAAAAAAAGAAAGAAGGAAAGTTTGTTATAAAAGACCCTCTACTCGAGGCAAACCTCACATGTTTCGTCATGTGCACCTAAGATGCCGACACTCGCTTACCCGACCCTGCACAGCCTGTTTCTCAAATTCAACGCTGCCGTTCCACCCAGCCCGTCGGTGGAACGTCTTTTTAGCTTGGCTGGGGACGTCTTTAGAAGGAAAAGGGGAAAACTCTCATATCAAGAACTTTGAAGAACTGCGAGCGAATAAACTATTTTGACGAAAACGCAAGCCAGAAATAGACTGCATTTATTTTAGGCTCGCAGGGTTTTTCATTGATCAAAACTGTTGTTCATTTTGCTACCACAAAAATATTAAAAAGTAACTTCGAAAGTAACTTCAAAGTAACTCGCTACTTTTCACAGTAGTTAGTAGTTTACTCAATTATTATTGGAAATGCGTAATTTCTACTCTACTCCAATTACTTTTGACGTCAATACTGAGTAACTTAACTACCTTTTTTGAGTAATTTGTACATGTCTGCATAACGGTATGCAGTTACTTTTTTTTTAATAATATCAATAACTAACATGGTTTTCATAAAAATGAATTCAATAAAAGAATGGTTTAAATATTGTTTAAAAAAAAACGTTTCGCCTCACCTTAGTCTGAGAAGAAACCTATATAGTTTGCAATTTCTACGTTCCTAGCTTCTCCAACCTCCGTAGCAGCTGTTTGTGAGAGTGAAGCTTTCTACGCGGTTACCCGACCTGTTTAGTACCACGTGATCCCAGCGATAACGTCATCTTCAACAAGGGGGCAACACCGTTAGAGACGCGAGACGAGACCTAAGAAACGACGTTGTTAGCACCAACAGTGAGAGTGAGCTTTGACTTACGTAAGGTAGGCCTCCGAAGACGATCGGCTCGCGTCGATGCACAACGCAGAAAGGTTGCCTACGGTGGCCGGCGCATTCGAAAGGGGGAGGATGCCAACAGGAGACGACCTGGGGTTGTTGCCTCGGTTCGGCACCGTTGTGGCACTCCCGTTACCTTGTTCTTCCTTGCAACGTCGCTGCAAGGACGATAAAAAAAAAAAAAAAAAAAAAAAAAAAAAACATTATTCGCTTTATGTAAACATCAATTCCAAATGCTTCATTGCTTTCTCACCTCGAAAATCGCCGTAGTGTTTTGAGTATTTGTCTATTTATTTTCACGGAAGTTTCATCTACAATCGGCCCCTCTGACAGAGCCGTTGACGCTCGATGAAATGTCCCAAAACTCAGGTTGAGGGGGCGTCTTAAAAGCTTGCGCAATGTCATGATAATTGTCTAAATGTATCTATAGTAGCTATAGCTACAGCGTGTATCTATAGACCAGCCCAACTCACTGACGTCACGCCACTGTGGTGGCGCTGCTGTCGTTACTGCACATGAGCAATCACTTTTGCCGAATTCACACTTCTCCCGAGCGAACAAGTGTGTTTCGGGTCCTCGCCGCTGCAAAATTTGTGCGGTTACATCCAGGTTCCCCAAGAAATGACTCTTAAATGCTCTGTGCTACCAGATCCTCGCGCTTCAAATCTGCGACAGGGCACTCTGTGGCTCCGTCGTCGAACTCCCAGGCTTTGTGGGTATAGAGGAGGATATGATCCAACCCATAAGGACGACGAGAGCCATGAAGATACATTTTTTGGCGCTGCTTAACTTTCTCCGTCAAATCATGGCGTTAACTGAAGTCGAACTTTGTGTGAAACAAATATAAATTCACTGCATATTAAAAAAAATGGTATTACACTTGTTTTTATTCTATTAAGCTCATCGGAGATTAAGAGAAATAGCCTGCGTGCGATTCTTTCTGCGGTATAAAATGCGCAAAAGGGAGCGCTTACAGATTCGTTGTCGGGGTCGTAGCAACTGGTCCACTCGACCCTGCAGCGCGACCACGGTATCCCTTCGGCGACCCCGTGGACCAGGTACAAGGCGGTGTGGACCTCTCGCAGGGACTGGCATACAGCGAGCAGAAAGCAGTATGCCACCGACATGTAGCCGACGCCTGAAAGGACAACCCCGTTGTGCTACAACAGATATTCTTTTCGATTTTTTTTTCCTTCATTGCAAGGTGAGTTGTTTAAAAAAGGCCCCCCATTTTCCATTAAAATTTTCTGAACATCACTTATAACGTTTTATTAAGACAACGGTTTGTTTTCAAAACTTTGGCATCTGGTTCGAATCGCCATAGAGCTACATTTTGCGCGAAGTATAAGCGTTTGGCTATGTGTAGTTTATTTTTGCGATAAAAAAAAAATAAACTCGGAACTTTTTTTAGGGCATGCTGTAGTTATTAACCACGAAACGCAAAGTAAAGCGAATCCCCAGCTTTTTATTATCGCTCTTCATCAATAAAATTACGAAATCAGACGTCGTAGAAACAACCACAAAGCAGGAAGCATAAACATAATATGTCATGACTTGTGTTTATTAAGCTGACGGGCACAATGGTTTCAGTAGTTAGAAAAAAACCAACTTTTTACACTAATATAAAGAAAAGAAGCATTCCCGAGTAATTTAGAAATTACCTACTAAAATTATAACTTTTTTTGACCTGTTGACGAAACTCAAGCGAGCTCAGGAAATGTCGCCAACAAGGTCGATTAACTTAGATACTATTTCGTTCAGTGTTTGGTTCTTCGCGGTCTTGTCGCTTTAAAAAAAAGTCGAATTTAGTGCCTGCTTTCGGGATGGTATGGACGGATGTCTCGAAGAACGCGCGGGCTCACCTGTGAAGAGAGGAAAGCACCTGTAGAGCTCTGTCACCCCTGAACTGCTAAATTGTCCCAAAACCAGCTCAAGATAAAGAATCGGCTGCACCAGCAGAGCGTACATGACGAGGAACGCGACGAAGAAGGCCCCTGTAATGAAACATACGCCATAGTCGTTGAAGAATAAGAAACTCGCGGTGGTTCGAGATCCGAACGTCTTGTTATCGTCCCACACCCCATTCGTTGGGCAGTATATTAGCCGATAATATTGCCGAAACACAAATCGCCAAGCACGACGTGTGAACATCAGAAACCGCAGCTCAAAATTTCTTGAGCTCTCAGCAACCATATTGAGACGATCAGCGCGTTTCGCGCGCGTTTCGACCGGTCCGAGTTAGCTTTTACATTTTCCCCATAGCTGACGACTTTACTAAACTTCTCCCGAAACAGGGTCAGGTTCAAATAAGGCATCACGTGAAATAACCTACGTCACCGCCCACTTCATGAGAACTCTCCCACGGCAGGTGAATCGCCGCGAGTCCAACCACACCACCTAGAATAAGCAAAGCCTGCGCACTAAAACGTCTGACGTCATCATAGTGTGATCGAGCCAGACACACGGATTGGACACGAGTGCTGCGTCAGGGATCGGCTAGACCTCGTGTTCAATCAACGCTCGGCACCGGGCTCGGGTCCAATCACCAATTAGGCGCCATCCGACTGTGATGACGTTCCGTTGATGAAGGGTGGGGCGTTCGAAGACCTTCATTATTCTAGACGGTGTTGGTCTAACCCTAAAGATTTTTTGTTTTTGTTTTCTAGGCACCAAAGGTTTATAAGAACACCACCGATTCACCTCCGTGGCGGGTGACGAGAACCGGAATCTTCCAGAATCCCGAAGAACCGAGGCAGAACATGAAGACCAGGAGGAAGGTGTCCATCCCGCTCGCGTAAAACACAGTCTCGGGTGTGGTCTTGACTGGCGGCGTAGTGGGACCGGGCATCAGCGGAGGCCTCCAAGTGTCCACGGGAAGGATGACGTCTCTGGCAGCGCTGGCGGCCGTCCTTTCACGAGGGTTTACATTTTCATCCTCCCGCCCTTCGTCCCAGACGTGGGCCCAGCTTTTCAAGGTGCTCTGTTGTTCTTGCAGACTGCTCCGGTGCAGATTGGGGTCGTAGACAGGCCACAGCGCAACATTATTCAGCGATGGATCTGCAACAAAATAGAACAGTACGTGTACTGAACAAACCATTCTGTGGCTCTGATATTCTTTTTTTTTTATGTCTAATGTACGGAGGAAGCCCGGCGAATAAGAAGGCTAAAACTATTTTCCGACCTAAAGAAAAAGTCGGCACTCTGAAACTCAGTGTGACGTTTTCACTGAGGTCAAATGTCTACGTAACACAAAACAGACTGTTTCTGCGGGCCTAAACATACCTTAACCCTCGTTATTCTTGCCGAGCTGTTCTCGTAGATTACAGCGATCAGCTCTCACAAGTGCTTTGCAGGAATGTTGAGACGCGCCCGAATAGGCAGAATGGCGTTCGTAGACGTCCTTTGTTGTTGCCGGCATGGTAACGCTCAGTGCGTTAAGAGTTATGGCGAACAACGCATATTAAGCGCTTGTACGCGCTCAGCGCGCGTCGATTGCATTCCCACAGTCACTGATGGTTAAATAATACAAGGCACGGTTAATTACGTTTGTCCTTATTAGCTTGTTCTCGGAACTCACCACTCTCTGTGTTTCTTCATTTGTCAGCGACTATGCGGCGAGCAAGTGTTATACATGCGTCATTGGCGCGTCGGCATGCACGCGATGAGGAGCGTGCCAGTCAAAGGGTAACATAAAAAACCTGAGGCAAAATGCGATGACGATCTGACTATAAATGCGTTTGGCCTTTGGTTGAGCTAAGGGGGGAAACAAAAGCAGGTTAGCGCGTTTGGAGGTGAAACAAGCGCACGAGGTGCGGCAGAAGCAGACGAACTTGCATGCCGTGTAGTACTGATATGCCATTAGAGGATAACTAAAGACGTTCTTCAAAAAGAAAACGAGTTAGAGGGGAGTTTTAGAGTACTCATATCTCGTGAATCTGAATATCACGCTTGCTTTCCTTGGAAATGTAACCAAACGTCAGAACACACGAAAAGCTTCCGCTCAGTCGTTGCGTCAAACTAAGATCTTTCGGCCTCCAAGCGCGTGTCGCTTCTGTGGACAGCGTGTGCGATTGCAAGCTTTCCAAGTATGTTTCCCCGCACTGACACCTGTCGTGACGTCATCTTTTTTTTCTTTCCTTCTTTTACCATTTGAAAATAGCGAGAGTGTGCGTGCATAGCTTTGATAGGCGCTAAAGATGCGCAAGAGCGGATATTCCGAAAATTCTGGATATGACGTCACGCTCCGGAAAGGAGGAGCTTCAGAGGTATGCTTAGAAAAGAATGTTCTCCAGCCTCCGTGCACCAAATAGAAAAAATAAATAATCTCGACATATCGGTGATCCTGGAGGCCAAATGAAGACGATGTAAGTGCTTTCCCTCGAACACACAGAACCGCTTCAGTTTCCCTTTAACAACCTTGTCGCGTAGTACCTGCTGTTCCGTTTTACACCAATTGAGAACTCAACTGACGTTACGCCATCCAAATGGGGTCGACCAAGCGCACCACCCAAAAGCGCAATAACCCCCTATAAAAAACCGAGCTAATGCTTTTCTTTGCGTGATTTGTTTAGTAGTGCATTTACCTACTAAACAAATCACGCAAAAAAATACGAAAAAACATTACCACCGTTATTTCTTGGGGGTTATTGGTTCAGTCGGGGATAATAAATGCACTAATTGAATGAGCGCCGTGACCAAGCACTTTTAGCGCTGTTTGATTGGCTCCTTCCTATCGTAGCTTCAAGTGTGCTTGCACTTAGTGTGAAACTGGGTTATTTACTTTTATGGAAGTGAAAATTCTACCTAAAAGATGTCTACAGCTGACTAAAAAAAAAAAATTGGTTGCCGAATAATCCCCGATTCCCCGTTTGGTGAAGGTTAGTTACCACCGAATATGCTGGGGTACTTTCCGCCTGCTTGATTGTGACGGTGCGGAGCTTGGATGGGTCTGAGTGTGGTATCAATGGAAGCTACCCTCGTGGTCCCACTGCGCTCCAGCGCCTTTTCCTGGGCCACTGTCGTCGACAAGGCTTGGGGCGTCTTTCGTGGAAACTCTTTGGAGGGACTTTTGCGCGGTAACTTAGGAAGTGTTGTGAGCAGCTTCTTGGGAAGTGCATCGGACGTCACTTTGGATTGTTCGTCGGAATGTCCCTCCAAAGTCGCTTTGTGGGGTCCTTTGCTCTGGTCTTTGAACTGTTCCTTCGATTGTGCCTTTGATGGTTCATTGATTTTTTCGACTAAAGTGTCCTTCGTCTGTTGTTTGGGTGTGGCTTTGATCCGTACTTTGGATGGTTCGTTCAGTGGTTTGTTGTATGGCTCCAGAGACGGTTCTTTAGACGGCCCTTTTGCCGGGTCTTCTTTAGGAAGATTTTCAGTCGGTGGCCTAGACAGATCTTTGGGCAGCTTGTCGGAGGGAGCTTGGGCTGGATCTTTAGCCGGCGCCGTAATTTGCCCTTTAGACTGCTTGTTCCGTGGCTTTTTGGACTTGTCCGCAGACTGCTTTTTCAACGGAGCTGTTGAGTTCTCTTCAGCCTGTTGTGCTGACATCCCTTAGTCTGCTCCTCGGAATTATGCTTGACCACTCTTTTTTCAGGATTTCGCAAAATCGTCTGTCTGCAAAACAAAACAAAAATTACAGTCGCAGATGTTTTACGTAAACCTTGTTCGAGGTGAATTAGAGCGAGTGAAAAGACACCTCTCGACTTCTGTTCGTCTTTTCACTGATGACTCTATTGTTTATAGACTAATAAAAACCCCAGACGACCCTCTTTTACTCCAGAACGACATCAGCAAAGTCTGTGAATGGTGCCGCCCATGGCAGATGTGACTAAACACTAACAAAATCATGCACGTCTGCTTCACACGTTCTTCCTCACAGCCCTTAAACTCATTAACGCTCAACGGCACTACCATTCAAACTGCTACAAATAGAAGGATCGTGGTGTTCATTTAACCACTAATATGTCCTGCTATGTTCATGTCGACAAGACAATATCATCTGCAAACCACTCACTTGGCTATATTCGTCGCAATTTCAAGTCTGCGCCTTTTTAAGCTTAAACGTCTCCTTTACGTCATGCTTGATCGCTTAACTATCTAAACTAGAGTATGCTTCAGCTATCTGGCACCCACATCAGTCTTTTTTAACTAACGCAATTGAACCTGTTCAAAATCTTGCCGCTCGATTTATCCCTTCTAATTACTCCCGCTTTTCTAGTGTCACTGCAATAAAATGTCAATTAACTCTTCCTGATCTTTCCGTTGGTAGCAGAATTTCCCGTCTTTGACTTTTTCACAAAATGTACTATTCGAACCCATTACGACAGTCTCTCCCCGGCCAGCCCAGCTACATATCTCCAAGACATGATCATTCATGCAAGATTGTCCGCCCCAAGACCATTCCAACAGCCCATTAACATTCCCTGTTACCAGAAGCTATTGTGGACTGGAACGGCCTTCCCGATGACCTCGTCATCATTACCGATAACTCTAAATTTAGAATTGTACAAACGAACTACTCCCCTCTGTAATGCCCCTCGGGGCCCTAAGGATAATTGTAAATAATGAAATAATAAATAATACTCCCTTCCACGGTAATCTGGCGAACTGTGGAGGCTGCCGCACCACGACCCAATAAAAGCTCCGGAGCAGGGCACATGACACCGGGGGCCTCGTTGCCGCTATAGCAACAGCGCCGTCCGCTACAAAAAGTAGTTCTAGGCTTCTTTTTCTTTTAACGGCAATCGAACTCTCCCAATTACATTTCTTCCGAGAAAATATAAAAAATAAGGAATAAATAATGCCAGATGCATGAGGTTCAATTATATTTAAACCAAAAAAAGGGACGCTACATCCAAATCCGCTCCCGATATTTTTCTCCTTGTATTGCACTCACCGTGGGCGATCTCAGCCGTGTAAATGACCGTTTCCGCTCAAAACATCGTATTGGGACCTCGCATCAGCACCAGTCAGAAATTCGTGGGTAAATTGAGCCTATTGCTCTCTCATGAACCATACGCTCGCTATTCTAGCGGGCGGAAATGTTGCGGAGGTGGACGTTCATCCGAGGTTGGTTGGTTTCGCAGCAGACGGCACTTGGCCAGCAGACAGCCGGTTTTGCAGGCCTCACATTTGGCGTAGTGACACACACGCCCAGGGAAGACTGTCACATGCCTCGCTCCGGTGCTCTTATTCGGTTTCAGTGGCCGCATCATTCACAGTTCGCCATGTTATCGCGAAACAGGGTATAGTTTTTAGTGAGTTAGAGTTAGATTTAGTGGTGCTAACTCTACTTTTCACGTGTCAATTTTCCCGCTAAATGTAGCAGGAAATGTACTAAGGTATCGATTTGAGTGAGTTGGTATACGTCATTCAGGGTGAAAAACCGCTCAAAAACGACGACGACGACAAGGAACAAACATGACAGCTTCGTCCTTTTGTGTTTGTTCCTTCTCGTCCTCTTCGTTTTGAGCTGTTTTTCGCCATGAATAGAGTATAGCGAGTAAACTGAACTGGTCCTTGAGGTCACGTGAGGTCAATTTTCGCGCTACATTTAGTAGGAAAACTGAACTGCTGTATTGGTGGCGCCACACAATGTAGCGCGACGTCATTTTCACCGCAAATTTTAGCTGGGAAACTTACTTGTTCCCCCGCTAAATTTAGAGGGGAAACTGAATTGGTGTTGAGGTCATGTAATGTAAAAGTTCCCGCTAGATCAAGCAGGGAAACTGAATTTCCCTATACATCACGTGATAACGTCACGTTACGCGAAATCTTAGGCAAAATTCACTGGGGAAAGTGAATTTCCGTATAGGTTTTGTGACATGAAACCATGTGACGTCATTTTGTCATTTTCTCAAGCAAAAGCGCGTGTTTGTATGAAGGCACTCTAGACGCGAGTAATGATTTTGCGTTGCCTGGACCTCGCGCCGCATCTCCTCGATCAACGCCAGCTACCGTCACGAAGGTCCCTTGGTGTATATGTGTTTCTTTTGCTATATTCCGTTTATCCTTAAAGGTGCACTAAAGACGTTTCTGAGATTGTCTGTTCTTGGCGATAACTCATTCGACGTGATCTTAGCATTTCAGAAATCGAAATATTATGCTCGTGCAACGTCCATTCGTCAACTAACAATGTTATCAAGATTCTTACCACGTCCCTCTTTGAGCGGAAAAATCTGGAGCGCAGAATTCAGCGGAGGCGCCGACGAACTGACGCCGGGCGCGTGGCAGCCAATCGCAAGCCACCTTTCTCGGAAAGTCGGCTTGCGATTGACTGACGCACGCCCGTCGTCAATCTGCCGGAGCCTCCGCTGAATTTGGTGCTCCAGATTTTTCCGTTCAGAAAAGGGCGTGGCACAAACTTGCATCACGTTTTAGTAGGGGAATAGACGTCGCACAAGCATAGATTTTAGATTTCTAGGATGCTTGGAGTCCGTAAGGTAAGTTATTATCAAGAACGGCCGAACTCGGAAACGTCTTTAGTGCACCTTTATAATAAGACTAGAAGCTCCGCCTTCAGCGCGAGCTTTCTGCCCTTGCTAACACAAGTGGGAACGCGCAGGCACCCACAACCAAAGCACTGCGGAAGCTAGCGCGTGCTCGTGCTGAAGGCGGAGCTTCGAGTCTCGGCTTAAGGTTGAACGGAGTAAAGGGAGTAAGTACCGCTTTCAAATGTGGCGTCCAGTGAACACCACTAAGAGGGTATTCACTGGACGCCATAGTTGAGGGCGATGTTTAGAGCTGATGCTCATAACGAGCTTACACTACTAGGCTGTTATGGACGGCAATCTTAATGGTGCGGAATGCCCGTTGCAAAAGAACAGCGGAAGCTCGCCGTCAGCCCGCGCTCAGCAGCCACGCACACAGCTATGGCCGCGCTCCAAGGCCCGTGCCTGGTGCCGCCCTTGGAATCAATGGAGTTGCATCACCTAAATGATCAAACCTATACTTCATCTCAAAACTTCCGTGCAGCGCAATGGAAGCAGAATGCTCGTTAGCCAATCGGCAGAGCTAGCACATCACAAGGTGGTATTATTACACGCTTTAGCTTTCTCTTCCTCCTATCTGCTACTTCTCGTTATTTTTCCACCTTAGCTGTGACTGGTAAATAGAATTGCTCCTTAATAGATTTTAATAATTGGCATTGATGCTGGCTAAGGGTCCTAGTTTGTTACTTCTAATACTTCATTGAGAAACGTGTGTAATTTTGGGGAGCGGATTGAATACTTTATGGGCCATCCTCTGTTTGCTGTCGACACTTTATTTTTACTTGAATGCGCTAGGCGTGTGACCATGAAACCCGTGCCCCATTACTTACGCATCGTAAAACGATAGTCTGCTGACATTGTTCGAACGATGGTCACCGCGGTACGCGCGCTCCGTATGCGGCATGCCAAGCTACTCTTTGAATTGGTTGCCATGCGGTATGAAACTCAGATGTTGTGGTGACTCGCACTCAAATCTGCCTGCATGCGTTTCTACACCAGCTTACACCGCATATCAACAGACAAAAGCATGATGTTTAATTCGGTGAGGCCTACTTTTAGTAAAGTAGTAAGCTGGGCAAGTTGATAAACGTTGAACATGATGAAAAATCGCGCACAAAGAGACAAGGACAAACCAGGAAGGAACACAGAACACAGACAGGCGCATACTCACAACTCTGATATATAAAGTGAAGAAAGTTAAGCTGAAGCACGATTCATGACAGGGGACTTCGGCAACAAGGTCTAAACAGTCCAATCACAGTCAAATGTTCGCATAAAGGAAACTTCTTTTTCGCTCAAAGTAACCGACGCCTGATTAACGCAGCGATCGGCCAGACTCAGGATGGCGAACGCCTCGAGCACCTCTTGTTTGAGCGAAAAAGAAGTTGCTTTTTAGCGAACATTTGACTGTTATTTAACTGTTTATCCCCTGGTGCCGATGTCCGCTGTCATGAATCGAACTTCAGCTTTCCTTTCTTCACTTGATATACCAGATTTGTGAGTACGCACCTGTCTGTGTTCTGTATTCCTTCCTCGTTTGTCCTTGTCTCTTTGTGTGCGATTTTTCATCACGTTCAACGAGGCCTAGTTGTTTTAATCACGTATTGTTTTTTTATCAAAAACGTTATAGAAGTACGCTATTTACATTTTCAAAAAAAAAACATTTTTCACTAATTTTTCTTACATGACAGGAACTAATATAAAGTGGGAAAACATGGGAAAAGCGAATAAAGTTCGAACACTGCGAACAAAAAAGGAGTGCTCATATGATCTGTCATAGAATCGGTTTTCAGTTAATGTCCTCATTTAACTGGACAATGGCTATCTGCGCTTTAAGCATCGTTTTCGCCACTGTTCATGGCAACGCTGTCCACAGCGCCCTGATTGATGCGGTCCAGTTTCATCATCTTGTCTTCTTTGACAGTAACGTGACTGCAACAACGCACCCACTTCTCCGGCGTGACCTAACCGAACGCTTTGGTGACTAGCGGTTTAAGATCGCTGATCTTGAAGGTTTTGTTTTCGGAGGCCACGTACCTTTTCACTTGGCTCCAAACGAACTCTATTGGCGACGTGTGCGATCGAAAGCGTCGCTGTGGTCGGCCTGCTATGACTGGCCAAATATTGACTATGATGTGCAAAGGATTTCTCATCGACAAAAATAAGAGTAATGTAAGAAATTTAATTGTGACGCTGTTGGCATTGTTGGTTTCTGAGTGCCATGAATACAAGCTTCCACCATGCACATTACAAACACCATCGAACTTGTTTCGTCACGAGAGGGGAACCATCAAAGTACGCCCGCAAAGCATCTCGCCGCTAAAAGGGTTGAGCTGCCAGTGGTAGGGCGGCAAGCACATAATTTCATGGCCAAATTATGCAGCAATCTGGTCAGTGAGGGGATGACTGTTGTCGTCTTTCACTGTATATACAAGCTTCGAAAGCTCGGTCATGAGCAGCACCTTGATACATGAAATGCCTGTCTCAGAAAGCCGGTCCTGCATGTATTTCTTCCTTGTGGAAATTTGGGGAACTTTCTCCGTTTCGACCGAGTAAGATGAAGCGTTGTCCGTTACAATGACGGTGTAAAAAGCAAGATTCGAAAGAGGCCGCTTTGTAAACCACTTCTCGTAATAAGGGCCATCCATTTCTTCGTGGTAGTCGCCAGTGTGCTTTTTGGCTCAGAATACCTCCGCAGCACCGTCAACGAAACCACTATTATTGCCACAGCGCGTGATGATTAAGCGCTCACCTTTATCTTTCTGGTGCTTGGGGCCGGTAGTAAAGCCTGAACATTTTGCTTCGCTCACCCTGGTGACCCTCGTGTGCCCCCAGACCTGGGATTTAGGGTAGCCGACGTTGACCCAAGTTTCGTCAGTGTAATACATTGATATTTTTTTTTTGCGGTACTTTTTGAAGGTAATTGCGGCGCCACAGAATAATGTTTGAACGCTCAATCAGATGAGCATTTCTTGACCGTTTGCCGTACCTAGAGCAGGGCTTCTCTAGCATGCTTTGCAGCGTTCCGAAGTTATGCAGTGGGTATCTTGCTGTTTTTGGTCAATGTACTTCTGCAGCTTCGCGATAGCAAAGACCTCCTTCCTCCGGTACAACCCGCGCACAGTACTCCTAAGCACGCCGAGGTCAAAGTCATCTAGCTTCTTTTTCCACTCACCATTCTTTCAAACTCAAAATATGGTTACTGGAGCTGTAACGTTGTCATCTTTCTTGCACTCGGCCGTCCACATGAATAGAGCCCGTTCCCTTACATTTGTCGACCTCGCCGTTTTGTTAACGACGGTCCGCAGGCTGACTGATTTTTCGCCCTCCTCCAGCGGGGCTCCTAAATCATTCAAGGCGACTTGCTTGGCCTCTTTGGTATAATATACAGGCTCAGCGCGGCCCCACATCGGGGTATTGTCAGCTGCCATTTTTTATGCAGCGAAATACCTCCTGAAAACTTATCTCCGCTTCGTCTGAATCAAAACCCAAATCAATTTTTTTTTTTAATTTAAAAAAAAATATTCGAAAACCTTCCGTGACCACAACGCACTACAACTCTTTTTATAAAGACATATTTTTGCTTGACCACTCCTAATATTCTGTATGTGACTGTTTGTCGGATCTCATTCTTGCATGTTAGTAGTACATTGACCAAAAGCAATATTCCTCGCTGAATGATTCAGATAAACAAAGGAAGGCGGTTCACAAGGTCAAAGCAGTTTAAAAACATGCACATTTCTAATCTCTTAAGCGGTATAGAAGAAAATCACAGCACAACTTTATAGAAGTATAAAAGGACGCACCACACAACTTTCTTGTGGTGCATTCCACTTAGTGAGCGTGCACCCCGTAGCTTCCAAAATGCTGCACGGAACTTCTGAGATGAAGTATAGGAAGCAAACGATGACCCACCACTTTCCCGCGGTGCATGACTCGCGCACTCGCGCAATAATGGTTGTCGGTACTTGTAAGAAACACGAAGCGTGAGTTTTTTTCAAATTGCTTCAACAAATACTACCTATACACGTATTCCCGTCAAGAACCGTAGTAAAACAAGTACGGCTCCTCAAGGAACATTAACCTAGGAGGCATTTACTGGACGCTATATTTGAGGGCGATGTTAAGAGGGCATGCTCACAAAAAGCTCTCATTGCCAAGCCGCCGAGATGGGCAATCTTGATAGTGTGGAATGCACGTTGCAAAAGAACTGTGTAAGCCCGTTGTCAGCACGCGCTCAGCAGTCACGCTCACATCTATGGCCGCCAGTAAATACTTCCTATATACCCTTTTCATGGTAAACACCACCAGGCGATGCTCCAGTGTTTGATGTCTAAGAGAACTTCCGGTTCAAAAAAAGGATGATCAAAGTCCACTCTGACACCGCTGCTTGAAACGTCGATGAAAAGACTAACCACCAATTCTTTAGGTGAACACCGAAAAAACGAAGAAACGAGAAATCTGTTAAAAGTTTTCGACAATTCTTGTAAACCAACTTGCCTCCTCCAAGACGTTAAATTGTACAGCCCAAGGCCCTCGTTAAAGGAGAGGTGCAACAATATTCAATTGGAATGTTTTTCGCTTTACACGAGCTTACTGGCACTAATGGGACTCAAGGATACTCGCACGCAAAGCCACTGACCAAGAAACTCTTTTTTCCGCTTTAATTTTGAGGACAAAACCGAGCGTTTTCATTCAATCTCTCCTTCGCAAAACCTGATGACGTAGCTCGGCGGTAGCAGTACCGTCCAGTGACGATATTTGAATGCGGCTCATAGATTGGACCCGTGCATTGCGTGGGCACCCGATTTGGGTTCGTGATATTCTGTAGCTCGAGAAGCATTCGGGTAGTGTCCTATGTCCAATCGCTGCAATGACGACAACAGCCGAACCATAACAATGCCTGAAACTCAGCGCGTGTCCTGTGCCTTGCCAACCCTAGCGCATGGCTATGATCAACATTGGCGGCATATAATCGGCTCCAGATCACGTGTCCGCTGGTTCTGGCTGCGAGTTGAGGGTGTGAATTCTGCTCGTTTTTCTTTATTTTTTTCTGCGACTTCGATTGCGTGTTGTGAAAAGCGAACGGGTATTTCACAGGTCATTAACGTCAGGGATCCGTTCTAAGCGGTATTTGCGCAAAATACAAAAATTGTTGCATCGCCCCTTTAAATCTCCAACTTTGTTATCCGTGTAGCATTTATGCTTTCTAGCAATGACCAAGCTTGACAGGTTGGCAAAGACAGAAAGAACGACCGGACTCGTTTGGGACACAAGCGGCAGTTCGCGTACGTAAACAGCAAAAGGGTCGATAGTCTGTTTCGTACGCAGTGTAGTCCCTAGTGTACGTGGTTTGATCTCACAGATCATCTTCACGCGTTCTCGCGCCAACGTAACTATAAATGAAGTCATGCACTCGCGACAGTAGCTTTGGCGGCCTTCTATATTAAGTAAAAAACCGAGTAAAATTCCCTTCGTGTGTTGAATGAAGGTACACGTGTCACCCCAAAACATTTGCAGTGCCTTTCTCACCGCAAAAATAAACTACGCATCGCTGAACGCTGATTCTCCGCGCAATTGTAACGCTAGCTGTCCGAACCAGGTACCAAAATTTCAGAACACTTATCCCAGTCAAAAGTTATAGGTGATTTTTTGAACATTTCAATGGTCAATTAACCCATTTTTGCCCGTTTTCGGTAACTGGCTCCATTCAGCTGCATGTTTTTCCATAGAAAATTTCCGAAAATCGTTTATATCGTTTGAATAAGATAACGGTTCGTAATGAAATTTCGGCAACTGGTTTCTACCGCAAGGGCTACATTTGGGGTAAGGATGAGTGTTCGGTGATGCGTAGCCTATTTTTTCGATAAAAACTAAAACATTTTGACACCCTGTATATGTATATGCATCACCTTAATTTAGCTTCGTTATTTTTTTTTTTTCGCCAATCAAGTCCATCGACTCCGATATTAACTATATCCAAGAAGAAGCGTTGCTTCTTTTTTCGACAACCAAATCCTGCGAGAACTAAACCTCTCGCAACGCATGTATAATACGCAAAACTTCCTCGTTTTCCGTGTGTAACAACGAGTATAAAATACCAGCCCTACGCCTCCCAAAGGTCATAACTAGTGGATCCACGCAACACCCGCATACGTCTTGAGGTGTTTCACGCCGAGCGCGACGCTAGCACATGGCAACGCCAAGACGGACGCGTCTGAGGCTTTGCGGCGACTCACGTCCACCTCCGGCCGGTTTGCCGCTTGTGGAAACGGTCGGGGATCCACCGATGATGACGTCATGCGCATACCTTGTCTTTTGGGTGATGTTGCTTTAACCGTAAGAAGGTACATTTCCGGGCTAGTTGGTTTTTGAACGGCATCCTGAACGACCTACGCGTTTCGTTACCCATCTGATTACGTCTTTACGTGTGATGCGGCTGGTTTACACGAGCCAACGTTCGGATTTATCTAGTGCCCATTTGGGTCCGTGTAGGACACCATAAGATGTGTGATTAGATGAGCACGAGCATGTGCGAGGCACTGTGCGCGCGTGGAATTTTCATTAAACGTTCAGTTGTAAGTCAGCGTCCGTCTTGTGTGCGCCTTCTACTTTGGTCCGGTCCTTCTGCACCTTATCTAATAATGTCGTTGCTTTAACCGCCGCGTCTCGTCAGCCCCGCCATTCACAGTCGCCTCTTCGAGAACTTAACATTTTCTACTCGACAAAAAGAACCACACGGCAAGCGGTTACCACCAGAGCGGGAAGGAGAATCAAGCGGCCGTGGTTAAGATATCAAATGGAGCTTTGGCGCCCGATGCTACACCGTGGGACCAAGCGGGACGGCGGTGATGTCCCAGGCTCCCTGTCCCGCTTGGTCCCACCGTGTAGCATAGAACCCCTGGCACAATCGTGGAGGTCCATGCCACACCGACGTTCTTAATTGCGGACACCACTACTTCGAGCTCTATTACGTGTCTTGATTTTCGAATGGCTGTTAACAATTACCTTCCACTGTGCTTAACTAGCCAACCTGTAGTTATGAGCAGCAACCGTAGAAAACCTTACACTGCCAAGTGTTATCTTAAAATTCGGATACAGCTAAGACGCGAAGAGCGATCCTCGTGCGTTTCGTTTAATCTACACAGTGTGGAGGGTATATATCCAAAAAAGCGTTTATAATGCTCAGTGTATATAATAAGTATTATACTAATAAAAGATATCATAATCATTTCCTCTCTCGCGTTATACATGGCTTGCACATGACGCTGTCATTTCGTACCAATGGTCAATCCTGCTTGTTATCGCCGAGTAAATCAAGCAAGGGGGGGGGGGGGGGGGGGGGGCAATAAGTGTTTCAGAAAGTACAAACGCAGCAGTAAGGTTCTTCCCAATGGCCGCTGATGTTACGTCAGTGAAAAAACATGTATATGATACATAATTAATGCATACATGTATATGATACATAAATGATACATGCATACTCCCATACCTTATTTTGTTATGAACGCTTTTGCGTTTACAGAAGGCGAGCATTCCAAAAACAAAATGGCGGAGAGGTGCGAGAATGACCTACTGAATTCATCCTGTCTCTTTTTTTTGCTTTGCCATATGCTGAGTGTTGACCGCAGGTATCGGGTATGGCTGTTTGGCGTCACTCTATGTCATAGGGTGTGTTTTCACTGACATAATTTCGTCCCCCATTTTGTTGTTATGAGCTGTCTGGCGCTGGTCGAAGGCGAACACTACAAATATTCACGTGACACTCTCAAATACGTAATGCCCAAGCTGCACTAGGTTTCATCGAACAACAAAACGTTTCGTGAAAACACAAACTTTCATCTGTACATTACACCATCACATTACCACCATCACTAGACACGGCACCGCGGGCCTCCTTGGTACGGGTTCTTGCCTTTCTGCGGTGCCGCGGCTCTCCTGAGCAAATAAAACATTACATTACATTACCCCACAATCGAATGCGCAAGGTTCCTCTGGGCTGACTGTTTTCCAACATGAGCGATTATACGATACTGAGCTGTGCGCTCGGCAGGACCTAAGAAGGAAGCCTTCGTCTTACCTCCGCACCGGTTGTGGCAACGATGTGATTCCCTTGTTCTGTGGGACGACAAAAAGGCAACTGTTATCTGATGAATGTCGTTCTTTGCACGCTGACCTCGATGACGCTCACCACGTGGAGCCGACTCTTTGTCGTTCTCAACTTCGCAGCTCGCGTGAAAACCGCTATACACCAAGGAAAATGCAAGAAAACGTAAAGGCAGAGTTGATCATAATGTTAGCGTTTTCGTTAGTTTTATCTGCCAATTTCCGAACAAGCTATTTTTAGATTCAAGTTACTTTATGATCTCGCAGGGATTACAAACCTTTTTTAGAGCAATGCCCGTTCTCCTGCTTTACCGCCGTTAGTATCACTCGCGCAACAAGGCCAGCTAATGGTGAGGCACTGATAGCAATTAAATCCCAACACAAATCGCACATCCGAGCCATCAAGCTACACTCTACCAGGGCGCTATCAGCGTCTCGTCGCTCGCTGGCCACCTTCCGTAAATGGTAACGAGAGGTCCCCGCATGCACTACAGAAAAGTAAACGCACGCGAAAGCTCGTACTATTATACATTTTTAAACTACGGCTTTGCTACCTACGGCCACCGATGGCTTAAGGAACTTCGGGGTGTGATTTATTCTGTTCCCGCTCTTCAAACTTCGCCATTCGCTCTTCGGCGTCCTTGTAGGCTGATGCTCAAATGCCATTGGCTGACGAGCGATAATAGGATGTTCGAGACGCACATGCATGCCCTGAGCTTCTTATGCTCTTGGGGACTATACATCTTTCTCTATGAAAGAAAAATGAAACGGCCATTTATCCATTCATACATTCATTAATTTATTAATTGAATTTAGGGAGTAAACGGCACGACGTTCAAGGCTGGCATCCGCTCCGCAATTTATTTATTTTATCTGTCTATCTTTCTCTTTCTCTCTCTTTCTATTTCCATCTGTATTATTTTGCACAGTACTGACTACTGTGTTTCGTTCTTTTCTTTTTTCCGGCCATGTCCGAAAGAAGTTCTATAAAAGATTGCCAGGAAGGCAATTGGCCGCAGCCATTTCTCTGCTCATGTGGGAAAGCCCGTGCAATTTCAAGCATGGCAAAGCAATCCTCACGCGCACGTTACGCGTGCTTGCACGCCTGGGGCACGGCCACTCGACGGGGAGTCCTAATCGAGTGGCCGTGCCTGGGGCACCAGTCGTGATGCCATGCTTGCAATTGTCTATAGCGCAAAAAGATAGAAGCCTGACCACTCACTGGTTCCTTGTAGTTTCCTTGAGTGTCAATGTCAATTAAAAGAAGAAGCGCATTCAGCTAGAAGTTACAAACTCAGATAGAGTGATCGGCATCTCGACAATAACATAGTAATGTATAAATAGCAAGAAATCTAAATACACAAGATACGAGAAGCATTGAATATATGAACGTAAACAGATAATGCGAAACCCATAACAGTATAAAGCAAAAAACCTTTTTTTTTATTACGAAGTGGTTTGCATTTTATTTACATATATCGCTGCCTACCAGTAGTGTCCTAGATTTTTTTTAATTATTGTATGGTATTGTTTATAGTTTATATCGGTTGTGTTATTAATAAAGCTAATTCGAAATCTGCGTTTTTAATTAGTTCGGAAATGGGGTTTTATTTGTGCAACATGACGCAAGGCATACGACAATGCTTCCGTTTTCTAGAAGTAACATAGATCTTTCTTCTATAATTCATTGTTATAATCTTAAAACAATCCACGCTATTCGCCTTCAAAAGATTATATTTAAGGGAAGCTGGCCGAGCGCGCTTTCTTATGTTTCTTTCATAGTTTTCAAGCATTGGTTAAACTTTTTTTTTCTTTCTGGAGTTATTAATTTGCTATAACTAGATAGTGGTGCTGTACACCACCATCAAATGAAACTTTAGTTCCGTGGGTGCAATCTAGGGAAACCACGGTAGGTTGCTTCCGAGAATTCCTGCGTACAACACAACGCGCGTTGCATTATAGGATCTCTTTGGCCACGGAGAGGAGTGGCGTAACTTCGATTTCGATTGCCCCGTTGACGAAGTAGTGCATCTGAGCATAACTTCGTCATTACTCGCTTTCATTGCTCCAATCCATTTTCGTAAAGCCCCCTATGAAAAATGGACCTTCAGCGGAAGTAAGGATCTGCTTAGTCTTAGCGGGAAATAGGTGTACGGACGCTCGCGCATACGTCACTGGCGTCCTGGCTACTACTCCAGAGTGCAGCATTACCCTCCCGGGTCACGGGTCATTTAAGAAGCTTAGGACATTGAGAGGCCCAGTACACTTCTTCGTATATTTACCTTTGCGTATACTCTGGTCACTTCGGTAGCCCCAAAAGAAACGTGCCCCAGCATTCTGTCTGTATTGGAAGGCAACACCCACAGCATTATGAATTCAAAGAAAGTCACATATACGAAAATGCAGTGTATGGATTTCGTCGTAACCGGAAGGTGGATCGGTGGCCCAGTGGTCAAGCGCACACCAGCTCGGAGCACGTGGAGCGAAAGCTCGCGCTGCAGAACCCAGGGATCCTGGGTTTAATCCCCACCCCTGCCCGTTTCGATCTGGATGAGCATCCTAAAGGCGTGAGTGAAGTCGTGTATCACTACTGCGTGATGCGTTAAAGACCCTAGGCTAGCGGCTGTACCGCACTGGCTAAATTTCTCATCTGCCGCGAGTGACTCGTCGCAACATTGAAATGGCTGATCAACTACACGCTTCCTAAATATCCACAAAACCCAATTAATATTTATCGTGACGGGATGTCGCTAATTGAGGTTGGCAAATCGAAACCGAAACCGTGAGCAACGGGCTCCCAAGATGCTTTGCAAGGCACTGCGCCGCTAGAATCGCTTTAATTCTTGAAGAGGTCTATCCACAGGGCCGACATATCCAAGCCGGATCCCGACTTTGGTATGATATAGTTGACGGCGCAGTTCCGAGAATAATACTCAGAATATACAGAAACGAACTGTATACTGAACGGCAGACAGCGCTAAGTACACTTCCTATGTAGGTGTTGACTGGACTTCCAGTTCCTAATATCCGAATGCCCTTAGTTACCAGTGCGCAACACAAGATAACGCCAGATCAGGGTCGTGCCAAAGACCGCCTGCTCTTATCCACAACTGATTACCTTTGGAGAGGCCCACATCAACCTGCCCTTACGAGAGAAAATATAAGCGGGGTATCTTGTCAGAAACGCTGAAACGAGCGCGGCAGGTAGCGGGGACATTGTCTGGCTCAATATGACGCGCGTTATCTGGACGTCGGATACAGTTCTTAGATACCGCCCCTATCAAAGCCACTGGGAGAGTTCAGGACTTGCGATTCTCGCAGGACGCAAAATAAAGTGGGTTATTTGGGCTGCGTTGGAGTAACTGCAGACATCCCGCGCAAGAAGGATAAAGGTACGTTGTAAATTTTATATCAAAACTGTTTCTTTCTCTCTTAATTTGAGGGAGGCAGAATTGCTTAAAAAAGAACGCTGTAACCTATTCATCGACATTCTAAAATCCAAGACGAAGGCGAAGAGGAATGACAAACGCAACGTTTTGAAGATGTTGCGTTTGTCCTTTTTTTCCTCCATCGTGGGTTTAGTAACAACCTGCTTGCCTGTTTAATGATGTTGACTTTAACGTTTTCATGATTAAAAAGTTTCATTGAACTACTAGATTCTGTTGCATATTCACCAAACGAATCGCAATATGTTCCTTACCCTACCACATTTCACTCGAAGTGCGACCGTCGCAGTAGCTGCATGTCCAAACTTCAGGCTTTCGGTGTCCCTGCCAAGAAACGCGCGGTCATGCCGCAGTACGAGTAAAAGACGTTTATTCAGACCTCTTTGCGGGGACGGAAGTAGGGGAATGAGCCGATGCCGTCGAGGCCTGGACTCGCGGTGTGGGATATGCCCTTGTAATGCAGCTTCGTGAATAATACGCAGAGGCGTGGGTGCAAACATCGTGCAGGGGGATATAAAATACCGGTAACATGATTGTGCACGTAGCCTCGGCTTCGCTCTCACATAAGGTGAAACGAACTGTAACATTTTTTTTATATACAGATTATTCTGCACGATAGTGTAAAAAGTCAATGATAGGCAACCGATGATCAAATAAGCGTATTGTGGTATAGTGTGGGTAAGTAGATACAAGGAAGATCCGAACTTCGACAAGCTATATGTTCCACCCGTGCAAATTTCTACCCACCGGCCCTCGACCGCGGAAAACGTTAGAAATCAATGGGCGCCAAATTTGGTACACAAAAATTCGGAGTGGTCAAACAACTAAAAGCCAAATTAGATTTAATGGCATATGACAGGGCAAAGTTTTGCGGCAACCCTGGGTCCTGTCAACTGTTGCTAGACCCTAATAGGCTTGACAAACGCCTAATTTATCGAGGGGAAAAAAAGAACACAACTCGGATTACACGTTTTCTCTCCAAAGAACGTTCAGTTGATATATATATAACCCTGCTGTTTTCTTTTCTACGCTGAAATCAAAATGTCTCTGCTTTCCACATTATTTTTTTTTCTGGCGCGTATTTACAACGATTCGATCGTAAATTTGTTTGAGCCGTGATTCCCGTTTATACTTTACACGGCATTTTGGTTACAAAACACCACGAGACAGAAAGCATGCCACTATTGTCGCTGAAAGCTCGACAGACGCACGGCGTGGTCAAAGTCCACAGCATCTCCTTATCACTCGACAAGCAAACAGATGGCGGCATTCAGCGATGAAAACACCTTAGAACCAATCACGCAGCAAGAAAGAGAATAGGCCACACCCTGTGATTCTCAAGTTGTCAGTGAACGTGCAATCTCGCTTAAAACAACTATACATGTTTTATTTTGAAATTTTTTCTAATTCTGACGTAGATGAGTTGACCAAAATAGTAAATAGCTTTATTTACCGACTGAAATGCGCTAGAATTCAAGAAGTACGAACCAGTTGTTCCACCTTTCTATTGGCTATATATTTTTATTGTAGTTGTGCTTAAGCTATTTACTTTAGTCTTTGGTGTCAAACCCAACTGCGTCATATTTCAGCCTGGCAAACGTCACACGAAAACGGTCTACAGTATACTTCGTTTCACCTTCAGTCCAGACGCTGCCGACTCTACGAGCTGATGGGACCGATCAGACCGTCAAAAGTGCACCATCATGCTGTTCATTGTGTTTATGCACGTGTTCTATCATCGCTGAACCAATCATAAACACGAAGGCTCACAGACTTCGCGTTTTTAACGCTGCTTGGTGTGTCCCATTAGCTCGTAGCGTCGGCTCCGTCTGGTTTTAAAGACCGACGACCAGTTCGCGCGTTCCACTTTTTTCTCGCTCCCTCCTTTCCCCCTTCTACCCTGTCCACCGTTGCCTGTTTCCTCCTCCCGCATCGTGAGGAGGACCTTCTGCCTTGCGGAATCCCGAGTCTGGTCGTCGGCCTTTAAGCATACACTAAGTAAAGGAGCCCAGAAGCCTAGCGCTGATGTATTTTCCAGAGTAATAAACGTATACGCTGCGGGCGGACAGGGGAAGCGGTAAATTGTAAAACCAACATCTAAGTTTAGTTTTTTTTTTTTTTCTTACTTGAAAGGGAGGAATTTGCGAAACTTGTTCAGTTCGCACGGGGCTGCAAACAGACTACGCGGAGAGCAAGTCATCTGCTTCTTGAGCGCCGAGTTGCGGTGAAGTCAGTACGACGCAGAGCTCTGATCGGCACTGATTGAAGAATGGTGGGTAGGCCACAAAGCAAGCAGCCTTGAAGTCTACCCATTATCCTCCAATCAGGACCAATCCTAGCTCGGCCTTCTGGCGTCACCACATCCCCTGGCAAAAGAAGCGGGCGAACTTGCGTTTCGCATAGCAAAGACAAAGCGGAATAAAATTTACGGTATAGCGCTGTAGATGCTGCTAATACACAACACAAAATGCAGTCCGTGAACACTCTCTGAGGCGTGATTCTTCTTCGCATATAACGGTCCCGTCAGATTGGTGAAGCTGTTTTTGAGATATCTTTAAGGAAGATAAGTATGTATCCTAGTAAACATGCTGCGTGTCCGCAGCGAGCGTCTTGCATTTTGTATGATGTGGAGTGGCGTGCCTACAGCTTTAGCGCTCACACAAGGTTAGGTTGGACTGCCTGTATGGCGGCAATTCTTCACGCTGCAGTTCATCGCCCTGCTCCTTCCCTCCTGTGCTCAGCAAAAAAAAAAAAAAACGAAAAAGTATATAGCATATTAGAGAGTGTTTTGAAATAGCCCCCTCTTTTCACGCAGACATCGTCTACATGATAGTTTTAAATCCATACTAGAGCACTAATCGACCAGGCTGAGGCCGTGAAATAGAGTGAGTTTTGGCTCGCTATGTTCCATGGTCTTGTTTTCAGAATATATATATATATATATATAGGGTGTATTTTTTTGTTTTTTTCAGCTGCACCAAATTTTCAAAAAAAGGAAACGTGACATAAAATAATTTAAGCCCTGGGGAAGTGTCAATCACCATGGCGGCCACTAAAACAAAGGTGAGATTAGGTAATTAGTTATCTAATTAACTAAAATGTTTTAACCAACTTGTTTTAAATTTTTCACTCGAGAGTACATAATGTATTTAGAGAATTGAAGCCCGACCTCAATATGGTCTAGCCCTGCCATCAAAGTTTGATAAAAAAATTTCTTGTAGGTGCTACGGAGTCAAGATATTTCACTTTGGTACACGGCGTCAAACCGAAGCTAAGTGAGAAAGAGCGCCGGTAAAGTTTTCGCTTCACCCTTTCGGGCATGCGATTTGTTATTATCGCGGCCGGCTCCACTTGTTTAGGCGAATCTGCCTGCGATAACGACGATCCATGGGGGCCAGAAGGGCGGAGTGATTACTTTACCGGCGCTCTTTCTCGTTTAGTTTCGGTTTGACGCCGTGTACCAAAGTGACATTTATTGACCTCGTAACCTCGTAACCTACTACAACATTTTTAACCAAACTTTGATTGCAGGGCTAGATGATATTGATGTCGAGCTTCAATTCTCTAAATACATTATGTGCCCTCAAGTAAAAAATTAAAAAGTTCGTTAAAAATTTTAGTTAATTATCTAACTAATTACCTAATCTCATTTTTGTTTTAGTGGCCGCCATGGCCATTAACACTTCCCCAGGGCTTAAATTAGTCTATCTCACGCTCCCTTTTTTTGAAAATTTGGTGCAGCTAAACAAAAACACCCCATATATATATATATATATATATATATAAAACTGAGAAGAAAAAACCCTTAGTGAAAACAGCAACAACGGACGATTTAATCTTCGACGTTTCGGCCGGAGTTATATACAATGAATGGCCAAATAAGGACTACAATGACATGACGGTAAAATGCAATCCTTCCTCCCGGAAGAGATTTGTTGCTACGAATTTTCTTCTTTGACGGAATCACCTCTACACACCGGCTGCAAAGACCACAAATAACAAAAAGGTACGAAGTCTAAAGTATGGGACGAGAGCTGCACGATCAGGCGTATCATACCTATCCCGAAATTTCACTGACGCTGGGAGACCCTGCATTTAAGGTTTATCCTATAGTAACTGATAGGTTAGGAACGGTAGGCCCTTTCCTTTAGAATGTATAGCCTCCAGTACGCGCTTGTTGCCTTCCGTCGTGCACTGGCTGCACACGCAAACTCGATGCTCACGACACGCCAAAGTATTATCGAAGCTAGTCACCGACTTGGTGAGAACTCCGGGGACGGCTTTTAGTTGTCCCACATGCAGAGCGAGCTTCGTACCTTTGATAACACCTTCGGCTTCTCGTGAGTCTCAAGTGTTCACGAGCAGGCAAAAGCACCACAGAAGGCAACGAGCTCCTGCAGGATGCCGGACTTTCGAAAGAAACACCCTACCATTCTCACCTTGTAAGTGACTATGCTTCATACGCACACAACTCAAACGAAGCATCTATTACCCTTCAGCGGATCAGCGCAAGAATGCGTACAATCCTGATCCTCACGCTTCTAGTCTCAAGCCTGGCACTGAGCAAGGGCAACGCCAGTCACAAGCGCGTCCGCTTGGTGCCGCCTGCCAACCTGTCCGTCACGTGCCCCAGCTCCACGTTCTCGAGCCCGAGTTTCACCTTCTGGTACTACCCCAATGGCACGTTCATCGAGACCAGAGACAGGGTGATGGTCAACGAGGAAACGGGCGCTCTGTTCATCCAGGACCTGACCAACGACGACTGCGGCTTGTACTATTGCACGTCCCTGGCGGACGGAGGCGGTCCCGGTAGATCTGCCGGACTCACATTCGTGGAAGTCTACACCGTCGAGTCTAAGCCTTACTTGGATAGGGCGTTTGCCGGCGGTGTGGCTGCCCTCTGCGTACTTACGACGGCGGTTTTCATAGCGCTGGTTGTTAGGTTTAGATATCGAAGCGAAGAGGAGAAGAAAAAAAACGTTCTTCCTGTGGTCTCGAGGACGAATGTGGGTTACGATCATACAGAAAGTTCTACGTCTTTTTAGTCCTTGTTTTCGGGAGGGCTCGGCCATGTTGAAATAAAAGATGGTTCTTGAAAACTAGCGTGTTTTTTTCACTTCCTTTTTTTTTGCGTTCCTCGGAAACGTTTCTTCTTTTTTTTTTCTTGTGACGCATAACAGCCACGGAAACGGTCTCATCCTTTACGCTTTTGCACCGAGATAACAAAATTATCTTTAATGCGCTTTCGATTGCAGCATCATAGCCTCCTATATACTGACAAAGTTTGGCAGATCGTCATGAGCAGCAGTCGCAGAAATGGAAAAGGTGGAGCGGCAGACAACGAATGAGAGAAGAGCCACATGACTGCCACCCCGCTGTGGCAAGACGCCGACACACACTTCTCCCGAGCGAACAAGTGTGTTTCGGGTCCTCGCCACTGTACAAGCTGTGCGCTGACGTCCAGGTTCGAAATTGCTCTTTGATGCTCAGTTCTGCCAGATCCTCGCGCTCTAAATCAGCAACCGGGCACTTTATGGCCCCGTCATTAATCAGCCAGGCTCTGTGAGTATAAAGGAGGCTATGGCAGTGGCAGTACCAAGCCACCTTATATTGGAGAAGAGATTCAGCCGTTGCGCTCCCTCTAGCAGTTTAACTGAGAGCTAAACCCAAGTGGCAAGAACAACATGAATTACCTTTCTGTATTACTGATGTAGGTTGGGTGACCATGGCCGAAGGCTGCGTGAGCGTTCGACGTGGGCTCGTGTTTAATCAGTGAAGCACCAATAGTCCGTTATCAAAAGTTCACCGGGCAACATTGGCGGTCGCCATTCCTTGGGCACGAAGGGTGTGACTGGATCGGCGTCCCGGCCGAACGCTGAAGTAGCACTCGGTCCCGGTATATGAGTTGAGCCTTAGTTCACGCTGAACGCTGACAGAAACCTCGTGTTCAGCTATTTCTCAGATTATACGCGCCAAAACAAATGCGCGCTCGGGTAATTGGCGCAGCCGCTAGATGGCGTGCGCGTTTTGTAAAGGGTCTATCGAACACAAGACCCCTTCCGAACGCTGAGTTAGCCAGGCATTCCAATATGTGCCACGCAATCCCTCGAAGTACTCGGTGTAAAGTACTGCAAAAGTAGACTAGTATGCGTTGTCGAACGACCATTCTCCCACATCTAGTACTAGAGGTTCGAACGAGATGCCAAAGTTTCATCATTGACCGTTATTCTTATTCAAAGGTTACTAGTGATTTTCTGCACTTTCATTAGGAAAATGGCTACCGACAGAGCTCTTGATTACATGGATCTTTACGGTACCAGTTACAGAAAACCGGCCAAAATGGACCCCGTTTTCGATTGACCATTTCAGGAAATCACGTATAACTTTTTGAATAAGATAACGGCTATTCCTAAAATCCGTGGCATCTGATTCGCATCTGTAGCGCGACATTTGGAGGGATAATAAACGTTCCGGGATGCATAGTTTATTTCTCCAACCAAAAAATAAAAACGCTGGACTTTTTTTTTTTTTTTTTTGAGCGGGGACATTTTGTAGATTTCGTAAAGAATCCAGTCCCATTTCTCGTGTTGGGTAAGCACTGAGTTCTGTAGAAAACAAGCTGGACAATGCGACCCCTATAGTTCGATGTCTTTGCAAATTATACATGAGAACTCCAGTGAAGGGCCCTGTTCTCAAGAGGCGTAAACAGGAACGGCCTCACTTATACGCTCAGTACGATCGCCCCATTTTAAAGCGAAACTATTATATGTGCCATTAGGAGAAAATGCGGCGTCGTTGTCCCCGAAAGATGGCAATAAAAATACGTCACCACTCAAGCGCCGCTCGAGGTCAAGGCGGACGCACCTCGGAAATAAAACACAAAGAAAAGCACAGCAACGCAGATGCTTCGTCACAGAAGCCGTGAAACCGGCGGGAGTGCCGCAAATGCGCAGTGGGGGAGCCTGGTGTCACCGCCGGAGTGCCGTGTGCAAAAGGTGCGCTTTGGACTTCATCTGTGCTTGTGGTGTGCTTCGTGCGAGTGTCTGTGAGGCGACCGCGCGGGACTACAGGGAGTATTCACTGGCGGCCATAGCTGTGTGCGCGACTGCTGAGTGTGGTGTCATCCTGATAACGCGCCGACGGGCCGATTCCTCGCGAACTGTTATCACTGGTCACATGACCCGAATCATCTGTATATATTCACTGGTGTCTGAATAAACGAGAGGGTTCTTTGCTCACCCACGACGGCTTGTCTGACATGGTGTCAGAAGTGGGTGGATTCCGACCGGTTCCGACGGAATGCCGCTAACGACGAGTACGAGCCCCTAAGCAACGACCGAAGCAGCGTTGACCTCGCCACCACAGCAGCAGCCGGCGCCACGCCGACATGGCAGGACTCAAGCCTCCGAAGCCGTTCGACTTCCACAACGGCGCTGACTGGCCTGCTTGGATAGACAAGTTCGGCGACTACAGATTCGCATCGGGCCTGCACGAGAAACCTGAGGAAGTTCAAGTAGAAACTCTTCTTTATACGATGGGCCGGAAGTCGCGAGAAATTCTGCGTTCAGTAGGCGTAAAAGACGAAGAATTCAAGAAGTTTGACCTGATAAAGTCAAGGTTAGACGCATACTTCGTTCACACCAAGAACACGGTGTACGAGAGTGCCCGTTTCAACCAACGCCGACAGCAAATGGGAGAAACGGTAGACCAATTTGCGACCGAGCTACACAGGCTAGCAGAGCGTTGCGAGTTCAAGGACATGAAAGAACCACATATCCGAGATCGATTCGTAGTCGGTCTTTTGGACCAAACTCTCTCAGAGGAGCTTCAAATGGATCCAAAGCTGACGTTACACGTAGCTCTATCGAAAGCTCGGACAAGCGAAACAGTAAAGAAACAACAAGCCGAACTAGCAAGGCAAGAGTCCGCAAGCCCCGAAGCATGCGTTTCGGCCGTGAAACAGAAAAAGACCGCTAGACAGAACGAAGCCTCAACCAGTCAAAGGACTGCAAACAGCAAGAGGTGCAGTTACTGCGCTGGTCCTCTGCATCCCAGGACAAGTTGTCCCGCCCAATGAGAAAAATACCGTTTTTGTCAAAAGTTAGGACATTTCGAAAAAGCATGCCGCATCAAAAAACGCGACGCCAAGAAACTCGACGTCCTTGCCGCACCCGATAGCGATCCTTTCTTGGGCACGCTCGAACAGTCGAAGAACACGTTGTCTGCGCTCTTCGTGACTGTGCAGATAAATGGTCAGGAACTTCGAATGAGAGTTGATACGGGAGCGGAAGTGACTGTAGTCAGCGATAAGTTTCCAGGCTCTCTAGACGAAGCAGAAAATCTTCGAGGGCCGAGCGATGCAAGAATTTGCACTGTTGGCAAGTTCCACGCGAACGTCACCTAGAAAGGTAACTGCTCACGACAGACTATCTACGTCGTCCGCAATCTGCGAACTCCCCTTCTTGGGTTCCCAGCGGTCAATGTCTTAGGCATCGTTAGATTCTTGGACGAAATAGAGAGCGTCAAAGACGTTGAAGCGAAGTATCCCAAACTGTTCAAAGCTACGGGATCCCTGGCCGGTGAACACACGATACGCTTAGTACCGGATGCCGTCCCGTACATGGTGTCTACTCCTCGTCGGATTCCCATACCGATGAAAGAAGCAGTAAAGAAAGAGCTAGACAAGCTAGAGCTCGAAGGAATGATTCGAAAGGTTGAAGAACCAACAGAGTGGTGCGCCCCAATCGTGCCAGTGCAGAAGCCTTCAGGTGACGTCAGAATCTGTGTCGACCTGACCCATCTAAACAAGTTTGTACGGCGGGAACGTCACCAGCTTCCAACGGTAGAAGAAATCATGGGCAGCTTCCAAGAAGCCCGTGTCTTTTCCAAACTGGATGCGAGTTCTGGATTCTACCACATTCACCTTTCGAAATCATGTCAAGAGCTTACCACTTTCATAACGCCGTATGGAAGGTAGTGCTACCGGAGACTACCTTTCGGCCTGACTTCGGCACCAGAAATTTTCCAAAGAAAATTCACGCAAGTTTTGGAAGGCTTGGAAGGCGTCCTGAACTACATGTATGATGTATTGGTGTACGGAGCGAACAAGACCGAACACGACAGTCGCCTGCACAAGGTACTGGAGAGGCTACAGCAGAAGGGCGTTACGCTAAACAAAGAAAAATGCTGCTTCTCTGTCTGGAGAGTGTCGTTCCTGGGAATGGTCTTCGACGCCAGTGGAGTGAGACCTGATCCAGAGAAAGTTCGGGCCATCAAAGAGCTCCCCCGGCCTCAAAATGCCGTCGAAGTTCGTTCTCTTCTGGGCATGGTTAACCATCTTGCTAGATTCCTCCCAGATGTAGCATCTAGCACAGCGCCTCTTCGCAGCCTTCTATGCAAGGATAACAACTGGTCATGGGGTCCTCAGCAAGAACAAGCATTCGCCAAAATCAAAGACACCTTAAGCTCGGAAAGGTGCCTCGCGCGGTACAATCCAAGCTACCCGACTATTGTCTCTGCAGACGCCTCGTCGCACGGCCTCTTGCCTGCTCCAGGATCAGCCATCCGGGGAGCGACGTCCTGTTGCATACGCTCCAGGTCGCTGACGAAGACGGAACAGAGGTACTCTTAGATAGAGAAGGAAGCCCCTGCTCTAACATGGGCTGCAGAACGCTTTGACGAGTTTCTGCGAGGTCTCAC
Organism: Ixodes scapularis; assembly: GCF_016920785.2. Classification (NCBI taxonomy): domain Eukaryota; kingdom Metazoa; phylum Arthropoda; class Arachnida; order Ixodida; family Ixodidae; genus Ixodes; species Ixodes scapularis. The sequence continues at coordinate 36,404,021 of NW_024609883.1, forward strand.
GTTTTTGTTCGAGACTGATCATAAACCCCTACTTCCGTTGCTGGGTCGCGACCCACTGGACTCCCTACCCCCAAGGATTCAAAGATTCGAATGCGCCTGATGAGGTACTCCTTCACTCTCACGCACGTTCCCGGAAAAACCATTGCCACGGCAGACACACTGTCACGAGCAAGAAGCAACTGTTTGGCATCGTCACAGGGAATGCTCTTGGAGGGGGACGTCTCGGCACACGTTGACGCAATCATCCGGGGGCTACCAGCATCCGACAGTCTGATAGACCGAATACGCATGGAGCAGAAGAATGACCAGGAATGCTCATTGCTGCTTCAAGCCTGCCGACAAGGGTGGCCAGACAAGCACAAGCTACCACCAATTCTCGGGAAGTACTGGGCACAGCGTGGCAACGTTACTGTTTGCAACGACTTGCTCCTAAAGGACACAAGAATTGTCATTCCAAGAAGTCTACGGAGGGAAATGCTTCAAAGGCTACATGAAGGCCATCAAGGCATCGTTAGCTGCCGAGAAAAAGCCAAAGATTCTGTTTGGTGGCCGGGTCTCAGCAAAGATACAGCTAGAGTTGTGTCCGAATGCCGAGAATGCGCCACTGAACGCGTGCAATTCTCGGAACCGATGATCCCATCCGAAACACCAGAACTACCATGGGAGAAACTAGGAGTCGATTTATTCGAACTAAAAGGAGCGGTGTACGTTGTTGTTGTTGACTTTCACTCCAGGTACCCTGAAATGGCGTTGCTGGACAGAGGCACGTCATCTGTGGCCGTCATTCAACACCTGAAAAGTATCTTCGCCCGACACGGGATTCCGAAGACCGTGGTTTCGGACAACGGGCCCCAGTTTGCATCGGGTTTGTTTCAAGACTTTGCGAGGACGTACGGGCTCAAGCACGTGACAACCAGCCCTCGCTACCCGCAAGCAAACTGTGAGGTTGAACGTAGAGTAAGGACTCTAAAACTGCTCCTCAAGAAAGCAGAAGAGCCTTACCTTGCGCTACTGAACTACAGGAACACCCCTGGGCCTACAGGTTTTAGTCCAGCACAACTTCTTATGAGCCGACGACTTCGTTCAAGAGTGCCTTGCTCCAACCTTGCGCGGTAAACTCTTCTTGGAAGAAGAGAGATGAGGAGTATAGGCGGAAACAAAAAAAAAGTATTTTGACAAGCGTCACCCGGCCAGACCTTTGCGCAGTCTTTCTGCAGGCAACCAAGTGTGGCTGAGAGACAGAAGTGCTACGGTACCATCCTTCGCCCCGGGGACACACCAAGGTCTTACTGGGTCAGGACAAAGGACGGCACCTTCCGTAGGAACCGCCGTCACCTGTTTCTGCTGCCGGACAACAATGCTGCTGCAGAGCCTGAGTGTCAACAACCTGCCGAGCCCGCGGACAAGACCACCAATGATGCAAGCAAGTCTGGGGCGACCACACCGCCAAGCGAGCCTTGAACGTCCGATCATCCGTCGACCAGCACCCAACAGACTGCCCCAGCGGGTGAAACCGCTTCACACGGTGTAACGACGCGATCCGGGCGTGTTGTAAAGATTCCTAAAAGACTTGGAATTAATGACTAGTTTGTTTACGACAAAGACCGATTTGTTATGTTTTCCTACCTAAGGAAAAGGGGAAGATGTGGTGTCATCCTGATAACACGCCGACGGGCCGATTCCTCGCGAACTGTTATCACTGGTCACATGACCCGAATCATCTGTATATATTCACTGGTGTCTGAATAAACTAGAGGGTTCTTTGCTCACCCACGACGGCTTCTCTGACACTGAGCGCGTGCTGGCGGCGTTTTTCCGCAGTTCTTTCGCCACGTGCATTCCGCACCACCAAGATTGCCGGTCTCAGCAGCATATTAACGTGAGCTCGTTCCGAACATGCGGTCTAAACATCGCCCTCAAATATGGCGTCCAGTGAATACTCCCTATATTGCTCTCGCATTCCTGCACGTAAGCAGTCTTAAGGGCCGCCCACACTAGCGAGAAAACGCGCCCGGCGCGCCGATAAATCGGTTAAGCGGGAAGATAAAGAGCGTGTCTCTGCACGCGCTCGTGGCGCTGACTGTGCTTCGGCGACATTTTGTTACTTGCCGCGATCGGCGTGCCACGCGCGTTTTCTCGCTAGTCTGGGCGGCCCTTTAAAGGGGTCATGAAACGATTTTCCTACTTCTTCCTCCTTAGCTTTAACCCTCAACTCAAATGCAAATTGTGAAATCACGTCGTCAGACATTCTTAAGCCTAGTTCACATGCAGCGGTTTTGGCCCTAGAGCGGCGCGATTTCTGCCGTCGCGGCGCTCTGGCCAGCACCAGCAATTCTGCGGCATGAGCGCCGCGACGGCAGAAATCGCGCCGCTTTAGGGCCAAAATCGCTGCATGTGAAACCCGCTTTAGGCACCAGTGCGATGACTCCTAGCTTCCACCGTGTTTTTTAAGCACCCCATAGAACTTGTCATTCCACAGTGACGATAAGTTCCGTCAGGGCACTCGTTGGCCACGAACTCGAATCCAAATATTCGTTGACGGATTGATTGTTGACGAGCGCATACGTCCGAGTGACGCAGTTTTCATGTCCAATGCGTGAGCTAAGCTCGGCTGACGTCAGGTTGGTAACGCTGACGCGCTTTGGGAACCGTGGATGTATAATAATAATAATAATGTTTTATTTTGAACCAAGAATACATGATGCAGGAGGCCTGCAGAAAAAGGTGCCAAATATACAGCTTGACAAAGCCGAAGGCCCCCATACTGGCAGCTTTGGGGCAAAGATAATATAATAAACTATAGAAATAAAAGTGGAAACATAGTGACGAATCTTTTCGCAGAAAAAGATAAAAATACAGAAAAGATAATAAACTATACATATTAGAAATACAAATAAAAATGGACACACACTGATGAATCTGTTTGCCCACAAAATATAATAAACTGTACATCATAGAAATAAAATTATAATTTCGTAACAAGTCGATTGATTAAAAAAAATGATCAACTAAAAATGAAACAATAGAAGTTCCTGGAAACAAATTATAGCCCCCCCCCCCTCCTCTATTCTTTTCAGTATAAGAGTTTATAGCATTCTGAAAAAGTTGCGCAGTTCTTAAAAATAATTATGTTCTAGCTGAGTATTGTTATCATGTAATTTATTTAATAAACTTGCTAATTTGTTTTGTATCATTTGTAAGCCGTATCTTGTTCTAAAGGTGTCTATTTTCCAAGGCTCATTCTTTCGCGTGTTGTGTACTGTAACATGTGGTTTTAGTTTTGCCAAGTTTCTTAAAAGGCAAATGTTATTTCTTGTTTCTTATTTATATTGCTTACAGAGGCGGAAGTCATACATTTTTTTATAGGCATGCCATTATATTTTGTGGATAGAGATCGTGTGTGATAATGATTAGGCACCTTTTCTACCATTCTCAGAAACCTTTTTTGTAATATATGTATTTTCAGCAGATTTTCTTGTGTGGACGAAGCCCAGACTAAATGACAGTAGTGATGTTACGTGGGAGTATATACCTATTCCGAAATGTCACGCCGAAGATCTACGACAGTTTAGTCATCACTGAATTTATATCATTGTCCAAAGACAATGTTTCCTGAAATATGACGCCTAATAATGTCTTGAAAAAGGACACGATCTCGACAGGAGCAGACTCTAAAGTAATTGTTTTGCTTGTAACTATATTCTTGTTTTTTCCACGAAATAAAATTGCTTTTGTCTTTTCAACATTTATTTTTAAACCATTACCTTTCGTCCAGTCTTCTAGCCTAAGTAGAGTCGAATTCGCAAGGTCAATTATTTCATCGGGTAATTTGCCGGCTTAAAGTATGCTGGTATATTCCGCATAATTAATAAATTTGGCACTAGAAGAAATACTTACGATATCATTTACATAGATATTGAAACAAAAGGGGCCCAAAATGCTGCCCTGTGGTACGCCAGAAGAAACTTGTATAGGGTCCGATAGAGAGTCACCCAAGCACACGATTTGGCTACGATATTGTAAATATCGTAGCCAAATTGTAAATATGTAAATTGTATGTGTAATTTGTATGTGCAAATTGTATGTGTAAATAAAAAAATGTAAATTGTAAATATGAAAATAAATATGTAAATATCGTAACCAAACCAGACAGATTTCTGTCGAAGATGTTTACTTTCAAGATATTGTAAATAGGATCGAATAAGGGATGCTGCTATTCCACGAATACCATATCGCTCTAGTTTTTGTTTGAGAAGTTCGTGATTAATATGGTCGAAGGCTTTTGTAAAATCTACAAACAGACCTAAGACTAGATTATAGTGAAAAGGCAGAAAGCATTCGAAGGAAAGAAGGTACAAAGTAGTCCGCTATATTTTCAAATGTTCGTACCGAAAAGCTAGCTTTTGACTTTCTACCCGCTTTCTTTTGGCCAACTAAACGATATGCGATTAGTAAAGTCCCAATTTAAAATCATTCATCCCAGCCCAATATTTATTTCATGGCCCCTTTAAGTGTGCTCCTGTATCTTTTTTATTTGGTCACCAAAAAAGAGGAGCATGCATGAGTGCCGTGTTTTCAAGATAGGCGCGCTCAAAATTCAAAGATCTGAATATAATAACCAATGTGATTCAAAGCATTAGGCATTAAGCCGAGTGTTTTTAAACGCGATAGTATTCCTTCCGAGAAAATTCTGCTCTGTAACACGAAACGAGCTCACATGCACTGGAGTGTACTATGTGGATAAACTGAGAAGTCATAACAAAACTGCAGATCTCCCCAATGGGGTATTGAACCAAACAATGAATCCAACTAATAAGAAACTAAAAAAAAATAGCCAAGCCTTTCTTTTTAGCTTTTATAAGGGATTTCGCGAACCTGCCCATGTTCCATTTCTACGAGGCTCGACTTTTTCGAACTTATATCGCAAAGGTTTAAGTTCGACTCAAGTTCGACTGTAATACGCAAATGAAGTTTGACTGTTATGCGCATGCGCATGAAACACCCCTCCACCTGGCGGAAGAGGGGTGTTTCATTGTTTGACGGTAATAAAATGGCTAAACTGTTAAAAATGTATACGTGTTCTTGTATATTGTACAAATATTTATAATTGTTCTATAAAATTTCAATAAACTCTTCCATTGCATTTTTGTTTTTCAAAATTTTCGAACTTTCTGTGTGAAGTAAAGCAACACTGTTTATAAATCAAACTTCGTTACCAAAAATGTTCCTAAACATTCGAAGGTTTGTCAAACTAATTAACTTCAGGTCTCGCGCAAGTTTCCGAATATCCCTCGTTGTCGCGTTGAACCAGAGCGTACTTGTTGGTCATTCATAAAATTCTAAAACTATTGCTTGCTACGACGTGATAACAAATATTAACAGGTGGATCAAGATGGCAGACTTTTCCAACGGTCACAAGTGAACCTAAAATAACTTAATGGATTTAAATTAGCCATTCAATCAAAATGTAATCTTTGCATAAGGTCCTATCTAAGGACAGAACGAGCGGGATGGTAAGGATAATTAAACTTGAGGAAGAAAACGAGAAGGGTAGGTGTTTGTCCGTCCCTTCTCGTTTTCTTCCTCAAGTTTAATTAATGGTCCTATCTCATTTGGCGCGATGCACGAAAAAAAAAATTTAGTATGCGTATTCAACTGCATCTGTTGAAAACTCAGCTCTATAAAGGCCTGTTCACACATACAGCGGAGCGCTAATACCCGTGCCACACGGGCAACTCGAATGCCATTTAGAACGACTGACATTTGAGCGGGCGGCCAATCAGCGCGCGACAGATTGCGAGCTGACTCGTCGATCACACAAATGTCATTCGTTGTAAATGGCATTCGAGTTGCCCGTGTGGCACGGGTATTAGTTAGCGCTACGTGAGCGCTCGAAGGAGCGCTCATGTGGCGTATCCTAGCGCGTGACTTCGTTCTAGTATAGCGCGTGATTAGCGCTCCAGTAGCTCCCTGTTAGCGCTCCAGCAGCTCCTTGTTAGCGCTCTGGTAGCGCCTTGTTAGCGTTTCAGTATCGCCGTGTTAGCGCTTCAGTAGCGCTTCTTGTACCGCGGTGCTGCGGATTAGCGCGTGCACTGCGGTTCCGGTTCCTGTGGTTGGGTGTGCGTCAGCAGCACCAGGGCGGACATGTGGGATGCTGAAATAGAAACGCGACAAATGTTCTTAATTACGTGATTAGTGCATATGTCTGTGAACGGCTTAACGCTCAGAAGAGCCTTCTGGGTGCGCGAAATTTTTCGCCACCGAGATACCGAGGGGTACCCGGCGAACCTTGTTCCTAGGCTGCGCGACCGAGACACAGAGCTCTTTCGAATGGGATTATTTTTAATGGCGTGTCTTCGAAACTAGGGTCACGGATATCGAATAGAAAGCGATGAGGTCGTACCCAATCAATTAGTCGCTCAGAGTTCATGACTCTGGATCGCCTGCCCGACCCCTTGCTTGGAGAGCGGCTCTTTTACTTTTTCTTCTTTCAATGCCAAAGGAAAAACAGCAACAATAGAATCGCCGTGCACGCGCTGTTCCGCAGCAGCAAGCACGGCACAAGGAGCGTGAGAGCGCTAACAAAGCGCTTCTGTAGCGCTAACAAAGCGCTTCTGAAGCGCTGACCGAGCGCTACATCACGCGCCAGGAAGCGCCACATGAGTGCTCCTTGGAGCGTTCACGTAGCGCAACTTAGCGCTCCGCTGTATGTGTGAACCGGCCTTGAGTTGTATCATACCTATTTACACCGGGTGTTCCTGCGAAAACGTTCAAAGATATCTAAAACTGGGGTTTTTCACATAAAAAAAATATTTAAAAATCTCGGCAGCTATTTTTACTATGCGTGTCTCCGCGTCGCCGGCCTTGAGCGTATTAATAGGATAGTAACTTTGTCGTGATTCCCACGTGCTTCTAATTGTCTTAAAGTTAACTGATATAGGTATTTCGATGACGCTCACCACGTCTCTAATTGAAATCATATATTTTTTTCTCAGTAACTCCAAAGGTAATTAGTAAATATCCTAATTATTCACTCATGTTGATTTTTTTTTTTTTGTGCTATTCCTGACATCTTTTATGGTTTCCGAAAAGTTATGTTTTTCTCTAACAACCTATTTTTAGTGATGTTCGAATGTCACCGCAGAAAGAACCGGTATTGTATATATGTCTGAAAGATCGACAGCGCGATTATCAAGACGTGCGCACTAGTGAAGTGCAAAGATTGGTCACAAGTTGGATCGTCATTAGGATGGTGGCGCCATCTATACCTATATCTCAGCACTCGTCACCGAGAAAGACACTTGGAAGTGTTTTAACTGGTCGCCGTCAGATGGCACGACATTTCTGATTTCTTAGTGCGAACGCGATTCAAACCGCCAAATTCAAAGGGCACAGCAGTTATGTCATCAACATCCTGCACTCGAGCCGACGCTACTGGAGCAAGCTCCAGTAATTAGATTGTGGAAACCAGTAACGTTGATTGGAGCGGTGGATGATGGTTTGGAAGGATAGTGTTGGAGCCACGACCTACTGTAATCCTGACCTGCCGACAGACAAGAGCGGCAGCGCGCGGTGTTTAGTACACACAGAATCCGCGGTGTCTCGTAACTAGGGGTGTCGCGAACCGGCCGCGGTTCGAGTTCGACCAGGTTCGACTTTTTTGAACTTTTAGTGAAAAGTTCGTCGAACCTTGTATTGAGGTTCGACTCGTGTGCGCATGCGCGACAGGCTGGCCAGTTGGCTTCGGATTGGATGGTAATGGCTAAGAGATTAATTAAGTGCAGCGCTGATCGGCTATTTCAGTCAATACAGTACTAAACTTTAAGTTATTAATTTCTTCAGTGAACAGAATTAGTTTCTTTTAACTGCAATTGTTCAAACAATAAAATAACCCTTTGCATAAAAAAAAAAAGAAATTCTCCAAACCTAGACATGCTTGTATCAAGGTCTTGCCACACTGTCCACAAAGTCGAACCGGTCGAATTTGGTGAAAAGTTCGAAGGTTCGTCGAACCGGTTCGACCCAGTCGAACCCCGAAAGTTCGACTAAAAAATCTGGTTCGACAAACGTTCGCGACACCCCTACTCGTAACGCTATGAGTGCATAGCGCCACTTAAAAGTCTTTCTGCTTCCTCAGATATCCGCACGCCAAATCGAGGCGCGCAAGTCGCGGCTGAGTTATCTAGTCCTGACCTGTCCACGGAATAGCTCTCCTACTACGATTTCGCCACTGCGTGTGTGAAATGTTTTGCCACTAGGGGCGCCAGCTGCCGTCATTGTTATTGCCGCGTGCTAGTTACAGAGAAGGCGTGGGTCGAACACGTCCGTACTTGTTAGACAGCTTCAATATGAATATGCGACGGAGTATAACCGGTTTAATGGTTATCATTATTTATTGATAAATGTTTGATAATTAACACATCAAGCCTACTTCAGTTCTTTCACAATACGTGGGTCATTGCGGCCGGCTCATACCGTCAAAACTTTCCTAGATGTAGGCTTTGCTTTCACTCTTTTTAACTTTGCATTTTTTTTCTCTCTTTTTAACTTCATGAAAACTAACTCCAGCCATCTTTTTACTCGCCGATTTACACTAGGGTACGCAGCAGTAAACCCTACAATCGGTGAAACGTTACGGTTCAAGCTCAAGTACAAGGGGCAGAACCCGAAAACATAAAAGCACTTCAGTGCTGTAGTCCAATATTGTTCTGCCTCCTGGTATTGCTCCATCGCCCATTAATCAACCAGAAAGAGGTGATTAGATCAACAGTGAAAAGCTTTTATTGTCCCTCTACGAGCAAAAACGGTTGGTCCCGCCACTGGCGCCGCTCTGCGGCGAGGTGGAAAGGAAGGAAGAGTGGTAATCAGCTAGTGGCAGGGGTGGCAGGCCGCAGGGAAGGCAGGCTGTGCGCTGCGAGTGGGTCCCAGAAAAACCTTTACTGCGCGCCTTCAACAGAGAAACCAGGCACTCCGCCGGCGACAGCTGGTCCCATAGGGGACCCTTCTGTCGGCAGGTCAGGATTACAGTAGGTCGTGGTTGGAACCACCGGTTTGAGGTACTGATCTCTATGGCAATTTTCCGCGTGCATCCGTGCTTGGTCGCTGCACTGCAAGTGCATTTACCGGAAGTTCGGAATCGGCCATCTTAAAGCGGCACTCAAGTGGATTCTGAGATCGTCTATTTATTGTCATAACTCAATCTGCGGGCTCTAAGCATCCTAGAAATCCCAAAATTACATTCAAGAGCGGCCGAATTCCCTATTAAAAATCCCATCAAAGATCGCTGTTCTGCGCCTAGGCGCACGCCGTCAGGGGCGCTGTCGGACGGGAAGGCAGCAGGGAAGGGCGTGCGCCATCCAATCACGAGTGACGGCTTCCCGGCGGATTGATCCTTCGAACCGGCGGAGTGATCTTCCGAATGTGCGCGTATTTGATGGATTCTCGTTGGGACTCATTTTGTTTACTTCGGGTCTTGCGTCGTGCGGAGATGGACCTGCCAAATCTAACACCGTTGGAGGTGGAAATTCTTCGGCGGACGGCAGATATCAGCTCAATCTCCTACGACGCCACTCCTACGCGCGACGCCGATGCCTCGAACGCGACGGACTCGGACGACAGTTCGCGATGCTCAATGTCGACACCGGAGGAAGACGACGAAACCGACGACGCAACCCAGCGGCTTGGGAACACCAACTGGTAGGTGATGAGCTGTTTATTATACCTCTCATATGTATAGCTGATGCTGGTTTTCTGTTTTAAGGTGCCAATGCAGTTGCTGCGTGCCGATGGAAACCGTCGCAGAGTGTGTCTGCTGCCGTGACTACCCGGCCGCCGTTCGCAAGCAGCAGGGCCGGCAGAGCTGCGTGACAAGCCACCCGGATTTCGAGGGGCTGTGCCTCGATCCAAGTGTGCTACAGCTGGCCTTGTTGAACATGCGCCACTATGGTGAAAGAAACATGGGGGCAACCTCGAACGAGGGAGTACAACTTCGTGTTACCGGTCGCGAAACTTGCTGTTCTGCCTCGGCCCCCGTTTTTCTTGCGTATACGCATTGAAGCGGCGTGATAGCTTTGAATAGAAATCATCACTAGCGTTCAACTGCTTTTGAATGTTTTTCGCTTTGCGTGTCTGTTTTTTTCTTGTTTGCCGTGCGTTTTTGGTTCCATGCCCATGCCTCCCAAGCCGCGGGCCAAGGATAAGGACGGGCAGCTTTATGACAGCGTCTATTCCCCCGGCAGCTGGGAGAATAATTTCTCGAAATTCTGCCGACGATCGCCTCCCATTGGTTGTCTGAAATCATACAAGTGCCGGTAGAATGCTGATTTTCTTGTTCTTCCAACATCTCATGGAAACACGTTTCATGGACAACTTTTCCTGGACACGTATTGTCGACGCTGACGTTTCATCGACACTCGTTACGCGAATTGCACGCTGTAGGGACACTTTATCGCGCGTGTATCCCTCGGGCCAGTGTTAACCCCCCGCTCTTCGCCTCCGCTTTCCCTTGGCGACAGTCAATGGTCCAATGGGAGTCAACTGCCGGTTGAATTTCGGGGAAATTATTCTTCTGGCTGCCGGGAGAATAGATGTTACGTGGCTTTATAGACTGACATGGAGTCAGAGTTGGACTACTGTCTCTCGTCGGTTCTTGAGGCTGCTCAAGAAGTCAGACATTGCAAGGAAAACGTAGTCAACTATTCAAACGCAAAAAAATACAAGGGGAGTCACACAGACGCCGGCAACATCGCATTTCAATGGTTTGTTTATGGGCAAAGGCGAGCTTCTTGCCCACACTCCATTGCGCATGCGCGGCGCCGGTGGCGTCTGCTAGGGGCGCTCCAGTTTGTTTATAAACATGAGTTGGTGTATAGTTGTGCAGATCATTTGTTTGTTTGCAAATACATCACATGCACAGCGAAAGGAAACATAAAAGAGAACCATAATATATGATGGTTTTTCCGGGGAAACAATCACAAGGGAGGTGTAGATTTCAGAGTAGCGAATATTGCTTATTACATCTGATTAGTCTGGTCATTGCCTCAGGTGTATGGCTGGTGGGTGTTCCTTACATTCAATAAATGTGGACATTGTTTCAGGCGCTTCCGGTTCGCTGCCTATAGGCAGTGTGTGCTTTGGCTGTGGCGGAGACTTGGACAGAAGAACAGGCGACCACTGCCCTCCTGCATGGTCAAGGCAATTAGAGGTCACTTTGCCAGCGACACCTACTCCGGGTTTCGGTACCCCTCCCTTTAAAAAAATAAAAGCGCTAAACAATGCATTGCCCAGCAGTCGTTCTTCACCCAAATGTAATGTTAGGCGTTAGAACCAGATGACAACTTATTTTTGTCCAGTTCAATGTCGTTATCGATTTTCATGTTTCAGCGAGAACATTGGGAGTTTTCATTGGCTGCCATCTTCTTGGCGCCTCTGAGCACTTACTGCTATACTCCGTGTCACCTAACAACCGACTGCTGTGGATGCTACGAGCCATTGAGGCGAATCCAAGGCACTTTGAGAGTTTCCCATAACCTTTGAGAAAAAGCACGTTTTTTCAAGATCTCTTCCTTATCGTTCTCGCGGCGAGATAAGCTGCGAGCCACGCGCTTTCCACGACGGAGCCGCGTCGCCGTGTGGGCACATCACTCCCGCGTAACAAGGAGAGGAGAAAACGTAGTTCGCTCTTTTTCAAACAATAATAGCTGTATTACGTCACCTACAGCCAAAGATTTGACGTTGTTGTCAAAATATAATGTGCATGTGTCTAAAAAGAGCAATAATATTAACTTTAGCAATCTTTTCGCAGTTCGCTATTTCTATTGGTCGAATTCTATGGAGGTGGTGGAGACACGGGATGGACCCCGCAAGAGGATATAGTGCCTGTGTATTTCTATTGCTGTGAGTTTATTAGGGCGCCTTGCCATTTAGAACTGGTCATTTTTATTGACTGAAGCCCAACAAACAATATGCTTCCAAAAACAAGCTTCTCCAAAAAGCACTTGAGTGCCCCTTTAAGATTGTGAAAATCTGCCGGGTGAAGCGTTGCAGAGGTTGGGCGGCTGCATGCGAAAAGACACGTTTTCCGTTCGTTCGCCCTCATTAGGCGAAGACGTTTTTGAAAACCCTGTAGCTACCTTTGAGTACCTGCGGAATTTCTACGAAAGGGCAGCACCGCAGGAGGAAGGGCACGGTTCGCTGAACTCAAGTCTCGCGGTAGGGCGGTGTAAAGAAAGGGCATGCTTTGACACGAGGAAAAGCGGCATCTCTATGCCCTCGCAGGCATGCATACCGATAAAGAATCGACGCCGTGTTAACCCCACGAAAACAGATTCTTGAACGTAACGTGTGTGAAGATGTATGAGCCTTTGAAGGAGCGTTTTATTTTACTTCGACGACTGCATTTATAACTTGTGGCACTCGCGGGTAAGAAACAAATATGATTAAATGGTGTTCGGAAATGTTTGCGGAGCGCAAATTCGTCTGCTTCTTGTACAATGCTTGCGATAATGTCAGAACCCCGAGCTCTTATGGGCTGAGAAAAACAAAATAGTAGGTAGACCTCAATGCATCTAGCATCGAGGTCTGCCCACTATCCTTCCAATGAAAGCCAATCCTCCTTGTCGTTCTGATGTCACCACAACCCCCCTGCAACAAGCAGACGACTTGCTGTCTGCATACCTCCCGTCCAGCGCTGCTCCTCCGCGTTGCTCCAGCTGTGTTCCCAGGTGGCGTGAGTAATGTGGATCCGTTCGAGTAGATTTCTAACATATCCATAGTTGATAATGCATGATAGAAGCTAAGGTACGCACGCTAACCCCCCCCCCCCCCCCCCCTCCCCTACACGCATGCAGCAAGGCTCTACAAGAGACACCACGAAGCGGAAGGCAAGTCCATCTTGACGGCACCGCCTGGTAGCGTCGCGCTCGTTGTAAGACGCTGCTCGACGCGCTGGCGGCAATGCTGACGCAAGCTAAGCGGAGCACGAGTGCGTCTGCTTCTTTTGCAGTGGTTGTGGTGACGTCAGAACGCCGAGCTATGATTGACTTTGATCGAAGGATAGTGGGTAGACCTCAAAATAGACTGCCTTGAGGTCTACCCACTATATTTCGTCAGAACCAATCAGAGCTCGGCGTTCTGTCGCCACCACTGCCTCTGCAAAAGAGGCAGACGAACTTGCGCTCCCGCAAGTTCGCCGTCGCGCCGTCATCGCTGCGTTGATCCTCTAGCAACGATGTTTATCGGTGCAGTCTACGTGGTATTTATTGGCTGGAATTATACCCCTTAATAAAATTTACGTTGTTGCGTTTCTTGCATGTAATGACGACCTCTCGTGCACAAACGCGCAAAACACGTGCCGCAAGCATATCATCTGCTTCCAAGGACCGCTCATTTCAGTGCTGTGCCTCCAGTTGCTTCCAAGGGCGGCGCGAGCAGCGTTGGCGTACTCAGTGCGCGACGTGTGCAGTAAAATGTTGTCTAAGCAGTAGCCAATGCTACGCGCACGAGCTGATTCACATCGAACCGCGCGCACTTCAAAAGACATAATAAAAGACGATTTGCAGAGATGTCACCACTCAAGCAAAAGCGCGCGTGTGTATGAAGGCACCCTAGTCTGATAAAAAGCCCCTCAATAACTGAAAAGTGGCGCCCTTCATTGTAGTGGAAATACTCGAGACACGCGCCGCGCGCCACTTCTGCGAAGAACATGGCGTCTGAAATATATAGCTCAGTGTTGCGCTGTGCCGCCATGACCTTTGCACATGCCTCTTGCATCGGCGCACCTTGCGCTACTTTTAAAACAAGAAAAGGTCTTAGTCTGATAGCATACCGAACGCCACCAAGCGGACGCGCCACGAAAAGGCGCCGAGCCTTCTAGACAACTTTGCAACAGATTTTGATCTAGCAAAGTTCATCAAAGTTTCATGTGGGGTTCGCACGAGCACGTGCCAATGCCACAGGAAATTACGTGCACATGCTCAAACCTGCATGTGTGGAACTGCAGTACTGTGGGCGCAACGCTAAACTCTATTTCACCTTATGAGTTATGATGTACCCCAGGAAAGGCCACAACCGCGAGCTCGTTGCTCTAGGACACATCTCGGAGGCACAAACTCTCGTGCATTATTGGCTGCTGCCAACGCTATGAGCCTGCGCTTCTAGCTTTCGCTGCGGTACAACATAAGGTGAAACGGAGTATAGCCTTTACAACGCAGCACAAATTGGATGACGCCGATTATGCGCAGACTTTGAGCGATGCCGTTACCGATCGAGGCGTGAGAATCGGGTGCTCTAGTTCGTGCATGGACGGCTTCCGAGCGAAGGTGCCTTGCTTACCCCTTTTTGGCGTATTTCAGAAATTAGAGATACCTACGCGCTACTTATCCAACCTCGTTCTGCTGTTCTACGACGATCATCCAGATGACAGCTATTCTGATACGAATTAGAGCGCCCCTTATATAGCTGTGAAAGTTGCGCATAGGTCTTTCCAAAAATCGTCTTTTGTACACTGTCATATTTGTCTTCTGGGTTGTTGAACACACTATGCGCATGCGCAGAGGCATTTTTATCAGAGTTGAGAAGTAATCCGTTACAAGTAACGTATTACCTGTAATTCGTTACTTTTTCAAGTAATTTTGTAATTGACACGTTACGTTTTTGCGGCAGTAATTTGTAATGTAATTTCGTTGCAAAATGTTGGTAACGGTTTACTTTATTTACTCGTTACTTTTTTTAAAAATATAGGAACATAAAGATAGCAAGTTCAAAAAAACATTAAAGGGTTGATGCAATAATTTTTGTTTTTTGCACGAATACCGCTTAGAACGGATCCCTGATGTTAATTACCTATAAAACACGCGTTCGTTTTTCACCCCACGCAATAGAAGTCCCAGAGAAAAAAATTGAAGAAAAACGAGCAGCGTTCACTCCCTCAACTTGCAGCCAGAACAAGTGGCCACGTGATCTGGAGCCGATTATATGTCGCCAATGTTGATCATAGCCACGCGCTGGGGTTGGCAAAGCACAGGATACACGCTGAGTTCCAGAAATCGTTATGGCTCCGGTATTAGAGAGATTTAGTAGATCGTTCCGATACCTCTGATAGCCCCGATAACGATACTATGCATGCACAAGGGAGGCGGTGGCGGAGTATCGGGTATCGTTATCGGAGTCATGGGAACGATCTACTAAAACTCTCTATTGTCGTCGTTTCAACGATTGGACACGGGCCCCTATCCGAATGCTTCTCGAGCTAGTAATTATCACGAGCCCAAGTCGAGTGTCCACGCAATGCTCGGGTCCAATCCATGAACCGCATTCAAATACAGTATCGTCATTGGGGTGTAGTGCGATCCCCACGTTACGTCATCGAATTTTGCAAAGGAGAGATTAAATAAAAATGATCGCTTTTCTCCTTCAAATTACACCGCAACAAAGGAGTTTCTTGGCCAGTGGCGTTGCGTGAGAGTATCCTTGAGTCCCACTAGTGCCAGCAAGCTCGTGTAAAGTGAAAAACATTCCTGTTGAATATTGTCACGGGTGGTGAGTCGTGACCAATAAACAAGAAATAAACAGAAATAAATAAACGTTTAATGTGGCGAACTTGTGCCAAAAATAAAGAAGGAAACAGAAGAAAGCAGAGCGCCGCGGGCGTCGAAGGCGGCGTGTCAGCAGAATCGAGCGCTGGGGCGAGACTGACTCCGCTTGCCTTGCGGAATCCCTTATGTACCCTCGTGGGTTTCTGGATCGTTCGGCGTAGAAGGTTCGGCGCGTGGAACATTCTAACCTCGAATCAGCAAGACGGTTCTCGAATTCACCAGAGCCTTACATTACAGTGTCAACAAAAATGCATCTCCGCGGCCAGGAATCGAACCCTGGCTTTCAGCGTGGGAAGCAAGCGCGATAACCGTTAGGCACGCGCGCGCTGCCTGCTTGGCCAGCTTCGCGCGCGGCATTACTCCCCCCTTTAAAAAGTGCATCGTCCCGGTGCCATCCGAACACAAAACAAATAAAAATAACGGAAAACTAAAGAGTCATTTGGAACACATAAGGTCCACAGTCCTATCGAGCGTAGTACGGCTTCAGTCGCACGACGTGGACGACTTCCGGACGTGGAGGGCGGCGTGACGAAGTCCGTGTTCCGTCGGGCATCACTTCGTAGTTCAGATCCCCGAGTCGATGAAGCACTTTGTAGGGTCCAAAGTATCGTTTCAGCAATTTCTCACTGAGGCCGCGGCGACGGATGGGCGTCCATACCCACACCCTATCTCCGGGCTGGAAGTGGACGTCCCTGCGACGAAGGTTGTAGCGGCCGGCGTCGACGCGTTGCTGGTCTTGAATCAGGAGTCGGGCGAGCTGGCGAACTTCTTCGGCGCGTTGAGCAACCGCCTGGGCGTCGTCGCTCTCGTTGTCAGATGGCTCATGAGGCAGCATGGCGTCCAGCATGGTCGTTACCTTCCGACCATGTACCAGCTGGAAAGGGGTGAATTCAGTTGTCTCTTGAACCGCCGTATTGTAGGCGAACGTGACGTAGGGCAGCACCTCGTCCCACGTCTTGTGCTCTACGTCGACGTACATAGAGATCATATCGGCGATTGTCTTGTTGAGTCGCTCCGTCAGCCCGTTGGTCTGCGGGTGGTACGCAATTGTACGACGATGGCTGGTGTGACTGAGTCGGAAGATTTCTTGGGTCAGTTGTGCCATGAACGATGATCCGCGATCTGTAATCAGAACTTCTGGAGCGCCGTGCCGGAGGACGATGGACTCAATGAAAAACTTGGCAACTTCCACAGCAGTCCCCGAAGGAAGAGCTTTCGTTTCGGCGTACCGCGTGAGATAATCTGCGGCGACGATGATCCAGCGGTTCCCCGACGTCGAAGGCGGAAAAGGACCAAGTAGATCCATTCCGATCTGCTGGAAGGGTGCAGTTGGAGGAGAAATAGGCTGCAGGAGTCCGGCCGGCCTCGTCGGAGGTTTGTTGCGTCGCTGGCACTCGTGGCATGATCGTGTGTACAGGTGGACGGTGTTGGGGAGCTTGGGCCAGTAATACTTTTCACGAATACGGGCCAGTGTCCGGCTGTATCCAAGGTGTCCGGACGTCGGGTCGTCGTGACATGCTTGAAAGATCTCCACTCGAACGTCGGTCGGGATTACCAGCAGCCACGGCGAGTTGTTGTCCCCGAAGTTCTCTTTGTAGAGTACACCTTGTCGAATGGCGAAGGTCGGAACGGCTCGTGAGAAGACACGGGGTACGGGACCGCCGCGCCCTTCCAGGTGCTCGATTAAGGCTCGCAGCTCCGGATCGTCTCGTTGACGTCGTGCCATGTCATCGGTGTTCACTGCCCCT
Source organism: Ixodes scapularis (assembly GCF_016920785.2). Lineage (NCBI taxonomy): Eukaryota > Metazoa > Arthropoda > Arachnida > Ixodida > Ixodidae > Ixodes > Ixodes scapularis. Next base: position 36,421,362 of record NW_024609883.1, read on the forward strand.
AGAAAGCACTCGTCATCATCGTCGTCGCTGCTGCCGGAAGGTGTTTCGACAGGGGCCCTGGAAAGGCAGTCAGCGTCGCTGTGCTTGTGTCCTGACTTGTAAACCACAGTCATGTTGAACTCTTGTAGCCGGAGGCTCCATCGAGCGAGGCGTCCTGACGGGTCCTTGAGGTTCGCAAGCCAGCAGAGCGAGTGGTGGTCCGTGACTACGCGGAACGGGCTTCCGTACAAGTACGGACGAAACTTCGTGATTGCCCAGACGACCGCAAGGCATTCTTTCTCAGTCGTGGGGTAATTTCTCTCTGCCTTGGACAGTGTCCGACTTGCGTAGGCGATGACTCGTTCGGTGCCTTCTTGTACTTGAACTAGTACAGCGCCAAGTCCTGCGTTACTTGCGTCATTGTAAATCTCGGTGTCCGCATCCTGATCGAAATGTCCAAGAACCGGAGGCGTCTGGAGTCGTCGCTTCAGCTCGTCGAATGCCTGCTGCTGTTCCTCGGCCCATTCGAACCTCTCGGCGTCCTTTCGCACGTCCTTTCGCGTCCTTTCGCGGAAATCCGTCCTTTCGCACGGATTTCCGCACCGAGCGGTGCGGAAATCCGTGCGAAATCCCGAACGAAGCGACGATAGTAGGCGCAAAGTCCAAGGAATCTTCGCACGGCCTTTTTGTCTGTCGGCACTGGAAATGACGCGACGGCGCGAGTCGTCTCAGGGTCTGGGCGCACGCCTTCGTTGCTAACCACGTGACCTAGAAACTTCAGTTCGTCATAGGCAAACCGACACTTTGACGGCTTGAGGGTGAGTCCAGCGGTCCGTATGGCTTGAAGGACAGCTCGGAGTCGTCGCAAGTGCTCGTCGAAGTCGCAGGAAAACACCACGACGTCATCGAGGTAGACCAGACAGCTCTGCCACTTCAGTCCTGCCAGTACGGTGTCCATAACACGCTGGAAAGTTGCTGGCGCCGTGCATAGTCCGAAGGGCATTACCTTGAACTCGTACAGCCCATCCGACGTGACGAAAGCTGTCTTCTCTCGGTCCCGTTCGTCGACTTCGATCTGCCAGTAGCCGCTCTTCAGGTCCATCGATGAGAAGTATCGAGAGTGGCGCAGCCGGTCTAACGTGTCGTCGATTCGGGGGAGTGGGTAGACGTCTTTCTTCGTCACCGCGTTCAGCTGCCGGTAGTCCACGCAGAACCGAAGCGTTCCGTCCTTCTTCTTAACCAGTACGACTGGGGAGGCCCACGGACTGCTTGATGGCTGGATTATGTCGTCGTTCAGCATCTCTTGAACTTGCTCCTGGATCGCCTCCCTTTCTTTAACGGAGACTCTGTACGGTGATCGATGCACAGGGCGCGCGTCGTCCTCGGTAATGATGCGGTGCTTCGCAACGGCTGTTTGGCGCACCTTCGACGACGTCGCGAAGCAGTCACGGTATTCGGCGAGGAGGTTAATCAGCTGCCGTCGTTTCGGGTCCGGAAGCTTAGGGTCGATGTCGAGTTGCGCTGGCGACGTACCGTCTTGCTGAGGTGGCGAGGATTCATCAGTAATGGTGGCGATTTCGGCGGAGTTTCGGAGATCCTCGACGTGGCCAACGGCTGCGCCTTTTGTGAGGTGTTGCGTTTCATTCCGGAAGTTCGTCACAAGGACCACAGTGCGGCCATCCTGAAGTTCAGCTACTCCTCGTGCGACGCCTATTCCTCTTCCCAGGAGCAACTGGAGGTTACCTTCCAGAAGAACTTCGCTACGGGTAGCTGCATCGGTCACGACAGGTACGACAACACATGATCGCGGCGGCAGATTCACGTGGTCGGCAGCGACTCGGACGGCGGCTGACGCAGTTTGGAGTTTCTCTGAAGGCGGAACAGGTGTTCGCAGCGTCAATCTGTTTTCTCCAAGGTCGATGACGGCGCCGTATTCACACAAAAAGTCCATGCCGAGAATGACGTCTCTGGAACAGTCTTGTAGAATGACGAATTTCACAGGACACGTCTCGCCGTAAATTTCGACACGAGCGGTGCACCTTCCGACAGGCGTGATGAGGTGTCCTCCGGCGGTTCGTATCTGCGGTCCATCCCACGGCGTCGTGACTTTTCGAAGGTGGCGAGAGATCCTGCCACTCAATACTGAGTAGTCTGCCCCGGTGTCAACGAGTGCCGATGCGTTTTGGTCATCGATAACAACGTTTAGGTTGTTGGACACCGTTGCAGGCGCGTCGGTGCAATGCGGGGCGTCGAGAGTGTGTAAGCGCTCCGGAGTTCTTGGAGGCTGTTTGCTTCCGTCGTTTTCGGCAACGTCACCTCCAGGCGTTGCCGCACTCAGTTTTCCCGACGACGCAGGGGAGACAGGCTCTCTCGGCGGGATCGTGGCGCTGGGGAGGCTGAACGTCGTGGCGATGGGGAGCGGGCTTCACGGCGGAGAGACGACACTGGGGAGGGCGAACGTCGGAGGTACTCCTCGATGTCGTGAGGGCGCTCACCGTACCTCGGGCGTGGGTCGTTCGGGTGGAACCCACGCAGGCCCATTTGCCGGTAGGGACAACGACGGTAGATATGGTGGGCCTCCCCGCAGTGGTAGCACAACGGGCGTCGATCGGCCGTCCTCCACACGTCGGTCTTTCGTGGAGCACCTTGTTCTGGGCGGACGTACGCCCGATCTTCATGGCGTCGTGAATACTACGGCGCTAGAGGTTCACGTCGAGGTGGCGCCGTATACGGGTGAGCAGGGGGCGGTGGTCGTCGGGTAGCTGCGGCGTAGCTCAGCTTCGGTGGTTCAGGAGCGGCGCTGGCGAGAACTTCTGGCTGCAGCGACTGCTGAAGTTCTTCCCGGACAATCTCGGCGACTGAGGGCGTAGCCAAGCTTGTGGCAGCAGGTAGCAACTTCTTCAACTCCTCCTGGACGGCTTCACGGATAAGGTCACGGATGCCGGAGAGGGTGGTGCCCAGGTCGGATCCAGATGTCGCTAGAGTAGTTACGCCAGGGTGTCGTTGGTAGTGTCTGGCGCGGGCTAGCAAGGCCCGTTCCATATTTGTCGCCTCCGTGATGAACTCGTCGACTGTTGTTGGGAGATTCCGGATGAGACCGCCGAAAATCTCGCTTTTCACACCCCTCATCAGGTGGTGCAGCTTCTTCTCCTCGGTAGCCTGAAGATCGGCGCGGGCGCTTAGGCGGAGAACATCCTCCACGAAGCCGGTGATGCTCTCTTTGGGGCCTTGAGTCCTGGTACGCAGTAAGTCTTCGGCTTTCTCTCGGCGGTGCTGGTTGACAAATGTCGCCTTCAGCTGGCTCTTGAAAATGTCCCAGGATGTCAATGAAGACTCGTGATTTCCGTACCAGCTTCTGGCAGTCCCCTCGAGCGAGAAATACACGTTTTGCAGCCGTTGCTCGTTGGTCCAGCTATTGTGGCGGGCGACGCGTTCGAATCGGTCGATCCAATCTTCAACGTCTTCGTGGAGTTCGCGTGGAACGGAGGCGGTGTCCGAGGAGCGACGGGTAGGTAGACGACGGCAGGAGCGGCGGGGGTCTGCGACTGGTTGGCCATCGTCGGCTGCCTGGTCCTGGGTGGTAGAAGTCCGTATTCCGGGTTTAGCCCTTGGGTGCGGCGACTTGATCGAGTCTCGATCTGGTCTTCGTTGGGTCCTCGGGAGCTTGGATTCGGACAATTGTACTGTGGAAACTCGGAGGGCTGCGCTGCACGGACATGCGGTACCCCGCACCTCCACCAGAATGTCACGGGTGGTGAGTCGTGACCAATAAACAAGAAATAAACAGAAATAAATAAACGTTTAATGTGGCGAACTTGTGCCAAAAATAAAGAAGGAAACAGAAGAAAGCAGAGCGTCGCGGGCGTCGAAGTCGGCGTGTCAGCAGAATCGAACGCTGGGGCGAGACTGACTCCGCTTGCCTTGCGGAATCCCTTATGTACCCTCGTGGGTTTCTGGATAGTTCGGCGTAGAAGGTTCGGCGCGTGGAACATTCTAACCTCGAATCAGCAAGACGGTTCTCGAATTCACCAGAGCCTTACATTACAGTGTCAACAAAAATGCATCTCCGCGGCCAGGAATCGAACCCTGGCTTTCAGCGTGGGAAGCAAGCGCGATAACCGTTAGGCCACGTGCGCGCTGCCTGCTTGGCCAGCTGCGCGCGCGGCAATATTGTTGCACCGCTCGTTTAAACATCGTGAAGAGAAGAAGAACTGAAAAGAAAACACGATTTTTTTTTGTGTGTGTGACCTGTCACTAAAACCGCTAGAAAAACGTGCAAGGCCTATACAAATATGCGAAAAACAAAGATTAAGAAGACAACGCTTCCTCGGCGTTGTCTTCTTGATCTCCTAGCGGAGGTAGACGATGGTACTGTGCACGCGCACAGCTAGCTTTGTCTGCTGAATTCCAGGGATCTTTTCCAGTCGCAGTAAGCTAGCGGGATGGCGGGTTTGGTTGCAGCTTTCGCTGCCTTGAGGTTATAAGTGAACGGAGTGTACCTACATTCTTTCCCTTAAATGCTTCTTAAATACTGTATTCTCTTTTTACAAGGACTATCATAATGCAAGCGTATGAGAAATGGAAAATAGTGGAGCGGAACATGCTTGAAAACATCAAAACTGTTTCTATTGTTTTGTCGTTAAGTGTGCGGGAAAAGTAATGTGAAAGTAATTCACAACGTAACGAGTAAAGTAATCCCTTACTTTTCAACGAAAGTAATTAGTAACGGTAATTTATTACATTTTAGGCTTCGTAATTTTCAATTGTAATTCATCATATTTTTGAACTAACGGGCACAAGTCTGACTTTTATGCAAAATATCCGATATCGTGCATATGTCCATGGCCCAGTCGGTGGGCATCATTAGCTTTAGTGATACACGCTGGAAAGGTGTAAATAAAGAAGAGTTTTAATACAGTAGACATTTTCTACACGGACGCCGCCATCTTGAATATCGTTACTTACAGTATGGATGAAAACATTGCTTTCCCGTCGCAAGGCCAACAGAATACATTTAGGATAAAAGCATAACGGTCACTCATCCTCGTTTTGACTCCCATCTATTTTTTGTTACTATTTTCAGGTTGAAATCTTATTATTTTTTGTCACCTGATGGCTGGAGACGAGAGTAAACAGAAAATTACGATTGCAAGTAGAGCATGTGGCCGCCGCCATGTCTCTGCTCGGGCTGGTAAATGTGTGCATTTAAGAGCTTGCCAATGCTACGTTCCCGGGCAGCGTGTTCGGAGACCCCCCCCCCCCCCCCCCCCCCACGGCAAAGCCCCGCGAGAGAGAAAAGAAAGAGGGAGAGGAGGAAAGGAAGGAGTGAAGAATACCGCGATTGGCTGGCGCAGTCACGTGGTACGCGCGCGCTACGGGCTGTTCTAAGCTGCGTGCAGCCCCCCTCCCCCCCTGCTACCGCCGTTGAGCAGACGCGCTGCCGTTTTGTTTTGGAGTACAGGGTGTCACAAAAGAAAATTTACACGGTCTTTTTTACCGCAAAAATAAACTAGGCATTGCCGAACGCTCATTCTCCGCCCAAAGCTAGAGCTAGAGGTCACAACCAGATGCCAAAGTTTCAGACTGATCCGACAACTTAATCAAAAGTTATAAGTGATTTTCTGAAAATTTCAATGGGAAAATGGAGCCCATTTTTGCCCGTTTTCGGTTTCTGGTGCCATAGAGCCCCAAGTGTTTGAAAACTCCGTCGGCCGCCATTTTTCCATTGAAATTTTCAAAAAATCACTTATAACTTTTGATTAAGTTATCGGATCGGGCTGAAACTTTGGCATCTGGTTGTGACCTCTAGCGCTACCTTTGGGCGGAGAATGAGCGGTCGGCGATGCGTAGTTTATTTTTGCGGTAAAAAAGACCATGTAAATTTTCTTTTGTGACAGCCTGTACTTCACGCCCCAGTCGAAAAAGTGCATTGACGCAGTGCTAGATATTGGAAGATATCGTTGGTGTGAAACTGGATAACATACCCGCACAGGTCTCAATGCTGACTGGGCAGCTACGCTACGGCCGCTTTATGCTTTCTGCCGTAACGTTCACGTAAGCCAGGAAGGAAGGGTATGTTTAGGCCTAAGGACTTGCGACCACTGCCAGCGTTCCCAAGTTATTTACGGCCCGGGAATAAACCCAGCTCGTTTGCGTTTCGCTAAAACGTCCAGCGTAGCTAATGTTTTATTTCATTCGCGCGACGCGCCGCTGCAATGTTGTTAGTCTGCCCTACTGCGATGCCCAACTCGCCGCTTGGCTGCATTATTCACGGGTGTAACAACATTCGCCCGTTGCTGGCCTCAACAGGAATCGCGCCAGGTACGTATGTGAGACGCCAACGGAGCACAAGCGGTGATCGCGAGTGCACGTCTGAATTGTGCTTTGCCACGCCTCTGCAAGAATCAATCGCGCTCCCCGCAGCTAGTCGAAATGGAGAAGTGCATTGTCAAGCCTGTAAGCCTGCGGCGAAATTGATCTATACCCGATGTCAGCTTTTTTGTGCTCCACTGGAAACGGTACTAAAGCGTGAACGCAGCTGCTTCGACCAAAGCTTTTTTTTGCGCGATCACTCGAGGGGCTGAAGCATGTCCGCGGGCAGCGTGCACGCACTCGTACACCCACAGTGTAGTGACGCGAAGTGACGTAGTGATTGTTACAAATTTAGCGAAGGAAGCCGGCGGTGGGGAAATATTCCACAAGCCAACTGGCCATTTACTGTCATTGTCCTCACCTGCAGCGACGACTGGGCACGTGTGTGAATGAATTGGTTGATGTCAAGGGTTGTCCTCGCTGTGCTTACCAATTAGCCCCTGCAATGTGATATGCCCACATGCCCACTGTTGTGTACGCATGCTGCAGACAGCAGGTGTCAGATTTGTCCTAGCTATGCTCACCTCAAAATATCTGCAAAGGATTGTATTCACACATGTCCGCAAGCCTTCGATAGTTGTGCCCGAGTGACTTGAAGCCTGTGCTAGACACAGGGGGGCTATGTTGCACGTTTTGGACTCCCAGAAGACTAGGGAGAAAGAAGTGACGTAGGTGTGAATGAACGTGTCTTAGCAACTTCTGCAGACACCGTCATCAGCGACTACACCAATCAACATTTAAAGAGCGTTGTTGACGTCACTTCCTTCTCCCTAGTCTCCTGGGAGTCCAAAACGTGCAACATAGCCCCCCTGTGCGAGGGCTGGCTTTGCCTGCCTGACTTCCATCTTTCTTTGCGACTACAATAAGCTGGCCAAACTGGCACTGGTGAATAGGTAGTCTAGACATAAAGGGAAACCGAATTCAGCTAGCATGAACTTTGCTTCAGCAACAGGGTTTCGAAATTCAGCCGCAAAAAGATGCACTGCATGTTGGGCACATTGCCATTGACGTTTCTGTTTCCAGCAGCTACAAAAATAAACACTTTTATCTCAGTTTGTCCTCTTTTCTAAACTTGGTGATGCTAACGACTTGCGAGGTTCCATCAACCCAAATTTCCACTACAGAATATTGACACTTCTGGCTGCATGACCTCCACTGGGCCATGTGCAGTCAAATTATGGAATGCCTAATTTTTCTGAAACCAGTAGGGAAAATATACGAGGCAAGACATTCTCAGCTGATCAGCATGGTCGACTATATATGCAGCAGACCCGACAACAAAACTCCCTGCACGCAACTTTACAAATCCATCCATTTATTTCAGGCGCATTGCACTTGCAAGCAGGCACGGACAAAATCAAGTTTACATCAGGTGCACTGGCAGTGCAACACAAGGCGCGCAAATACACTCAACAAAAAATATGAAGCATATTTAAAAACTGTTGGCTAGTACTGTAGGAAGTTGTTAAAGATTGGTACACAACCTGTCTGCAAGGGAAGCTTGAGAAGTAGTGAGCCTATCTTTGATGGGACTGTCACATGCAAATGGCCCTTTATTATTTCTCTGCAAAGTCTCCTTTGAGTGTTATGCGCTTCTAGTGGAGCCCACCCACAGAGAAAAAAGTTGTTTCTCTTGGTCGTCACACCACCCACGTGCAGCGTCTACGACGGCTTCCTTGCTGGAGTGGCTGTCTTTACAGATTTTGTTTGAGCACAGGGAATAGATGAAAGTCCGATGGTGCCAGATCCAGTGAGTAGGGTGCCAAGGCATAAGAGTTCTAAGTCACATTCATGGAACCGCGGGGCAGGCAGTGGGACAGGGCGGAATGTCTCGGAGGAAAGTCACACCGCCCAAGTTTTCTGTGATGTTTCTCGGCAATGGCGGCTCACAGGGCCGTACCCAGAAAAAAATTTCGGGGGGGGGGGGGGGGGGGGGGGGGGGGTTTCGGGGACAACGGCGGCCATTTTGAAAATGTCTATTGTCTTATTTTTGCCTATGAATCATGCGCATCGGTGGCATATAATGGAGAGTTATAGCAAACCAGAGAACCGGTCCCGGTTTGGTACCCGGTAGCCGATCGGTGCCACTGCGCGTGCGCAGAGGTGGAGATTAAAATCGGCTGGCTGCAAGTGCACCGACCAGGGCCGTACCCAGAAAAAAATTTCGGGGGGGGGGGGGGGTCAGAACCCCCTATCCCCCCCCCTGGTTACGGCCCTGGCGGCTCACAATTTTACAACATGCCAAACTCGATGGATTGCTGTTAAAATGGTGTGGGAAAAGTAAAACCACACACTGGCACGGTTCTTTTCTAATGTGCTTGCTTATTTTTAAGCAGGCTCACTACTTGTCAAACATTGCACATATGAATCCAATGAGAGGGGTAATCATTTTTAAGTAGTCATCAAAAAAGTGAACACTATTAGTGGTCCCAGTAAACAGGAATGAAGAGGAAGGAGTAATAAACCTTAGTTGATAGACAGCGGTCAGAGTCCTATTCCTTCCTTTGTGTGTTTGTGTATTTTGTACAAGCCGATGCATATAGCAGACACATACCTATTAGCTCAACCCATCCCCATACCTATTTGTGGGGTCAAGAATGATGATAGTGCTCGCTGTTCTAGTGCTTAGAGCACCGTAGTATACATAGCGTCTGCCCGTTCCAAGTGCCCAACCCCAAATTTTGTAACATTTGAAGAAAAAAAAAAATGTGCACAGTACACATATATACATGTTAATATGATGACCTAACAAGCACCCATCCCCCAATGGTTTGTGATTATCTCCAAATTTTGAGTGGGCACTTGCTCGATATTTTAATGTAGTCTGCCACTTGAAATCGAGTTCTTCTAGCCTCTGAATTTGGGACGAAGACCATCTATTTGCTATATAGAAGCTGCCCACCAGGAGAAAGATAGCCAGGGCTGGTCAGATATACTCGAAAACCTATTCTGGAGCACAAATACCGCAATACATCTACTGCAAGGATAAAATACAAAAGCAGATACAATTGTCTTCACAAGTGCTGCAAGAAAGCATTCTACAGGGTGATACAAGGAGATGCCAAGCTTTTGAACGGTATTAGCGCACACGTCTGGAGAAGAGAGAAGAGACAGAAAAGACCGCTACTCACAACTATATTTACAAAGATGAAGAGAAGGAAGAACATCGTCAATATCCCCATAAGAATGACAAAAGAAGGAACAGAAAAATAAAACACATAGTAGGGTGTTCCCTCGAGGGCACATGCTTGAGACACTAGTTCTTTGTTTAAACACCGAATCCGCTGTTGGCCTTTCATTGCCGTGGTGCAGGGTGTATTTGCATCAGTCTTGGCTTGTGCGGGGTCACCCTTATCAGAGACGAAGACGAACACCTCATCCCTGGTCGGCTGTCGCTTTGTCATCGTGCCTGATGTCTCGCGGCAACCGTGACTTGTGCGGGTTCATCGTTGTCCAGGCTTTTTAAATTGACCGGAAAATTCGGTTCCTTAACCTATCGCGCTACGACTTTGTGCAGCGTTGCCCGCGGATGGTGCATTTTTTTTGTAAAATTTGCAAAGAGCAAACTTAGTAAGAGGGAAAAGTAAAGAAAGAAAAAGGCTTAGCTCCTATGGAAACGCAGCGACGCCACTGGTCTGCAAACAACACGGCGCCGTTTCGCATGGAGGTAGGAAGCTTCTGGAGGAGACGCGACGCCCCCAGCGATGAGCAAAAACCAAGAGACGCTTTTGGACGAAAAGGAGAGCTGGCTCAACAGCTGTCCAATAGTATCTCTTGGTTTTTGGTTATCATTGGGGGCGTGTCCCTCCATGCTTTTGGCTACACCCCTGGTGGCCTCATGTCACCTCCAGAAGCCTCCTACTTCCATAGACAAAAAGAACACCTTTAGGGGCTGTTGTAAATTAAAAAGAAGAGAACTTGGAGAACTTGGAGCCCGAGCAGGGAAGAAAGAGCGGCAAACGACTTTGAGGACGAGCCGAGACCGAGGCACCGGCCACGTTCCAGGAAACCGCGAAGAGAGACGGGGAGCCACAAGGAGAGCGCGCCCCACTGTGGGGTCATAAATGACGAGCCCCCCTCTTGGACCCACGCTTTGTGTGGGCAACTTCTCCCTTCTTGTTCGAACGAAGGTGGACGTGCCTTCGCTCGCTTTACTCAAATCAGTTTTCACTAGAAATAAACCATGTTCTGTTACACTAAGAAAACAAACAAGTCCTTTCACTAATTCCAGACTGTTAAAAAGTTGGTGCCGAAACCCGGGAATGAAGGAAATTAGGACATGACTTCAATGCAGAACATCCAACGACAGAAAAGGGAATAAGACGAACGAGAAGAAGGCAGGAGCCATTTTAAGTTCGCCAACGGCTGAGGCAACGAGCTCCGGACCATGGAACAACTCAAGGGGAAACGAACTGCCCTGCGAAAACAGGTGACCAAACTTGTTTCTGAAATTGATTCATACATCAAAAGCAATGAGAAGAACGAAAAGAACCTCAGCATCTCCTCCGCCAGGCTTGGCACCCTCCAAGCCCAACTGAACGAGGTGGACGCCGCCATCGCGCCACTGGTGCCGGAAGGAAAAGCCGAGCAAAACTTTGTGCGAACAATTGAATCCAATGATCGGGTCGTCACCTATATTGCAACACTTCAAGAAGAGTTGAAGGAAGTTCGAGCAAGGGCACCACAAAATTCGGATTCATCGGCAATGCACAACAATGGAAACGCGACAACGACTGCCTGCCGAGTGAAGCTCCCGAAGCTCGAGCTGCACAAGTATGACGGCGAAAGCTTCTCCTGGCAAGAGTTCTGGGAGCAGTTCGAGCAAGTAATACCTTTGACAAGTTCGGGTACCTCAGGGCTGTAGTGACCGGCGAGGCGTCAAGTGCCATCAGGAGTTTCCCTCCCACATCACGGTGCTACGAGGACGTGGTGCTTCTGCTGAAGAAATGCTTTGGAAATGAGGACATCCTCGTTCAGACACACATGCAGAAGCTCCTAGATCTACAGCCAGTGCAAGACGCCGACGACGTCCGGGGTCTCCGTCAACTCTACGACACCATCATCTCCCACCTCCGAGGACTGGAGGCACTCGGACAGAAGCATCAGACCTTTGGTGCTCTTCTGTTTCCAATGGTTCACCGTGCACTGACAAAAGAAATCCTGCTGGATTTTAACAGAACGATCGTGACCGAGCAGGCATCAGACGTGTCGACGCTGGATGCTTCAGCTGGTGGGATGTCCACGAGATCCGAGGACTCTCAGGAACGGCTGATGGAGACAAGCACCATTGAACGAGGTATCGTGCCACTACTCTCACGACTGCTGGCCTTTTTGAGGGTCGAAGTCCAAAACCGCAGGAACCTAGCTACGAGGCAGCAGCCGTGTGGATCAAGGACAGAAGAAAAACGAGAAGAAGGAAAGTTCCGGAGAACGCTCTCAATCCTGCGCAGCATTACTGCATCAATGAAGAAAACCTGTTTCCTCTGCAAAGAAAAAACTACGCGACAGCTGCCTGCCCTGCTGAACTTGGAGAGCCCGAGCCACTCTGTCCGTCTTTCTTTTTAACGGGCAGACCACTGACGACGCTGCCAAGCATAAGGAGGAAAGATGTCGAAGGTGTTCACACCAACCTCCGCAGGTTTTGAACCCACCTACAGATGACAACGTAAGCCTTCTGGCGCCGATGGAGCCAAGAGTACCTGGCGGAACTGAGGAATGTGCAAAGCCAGAAACAACGCCAAGAAAAACTGCTGGAAGGGGGTGATCTGGTTCTTCTTTGCGACGGCCTGTGACCCCGACAGCAGTGGGGACTTGCTAGGATCCAGCAGGTGTTTCCGGGAAGAGACGGCAAAGTATGATCATGCCTGCTCAAGATGCCCGGAGAGTCAACGCTCAAAAGACCTATACAGTGATTGTACCCTCTTGAGATCGCATAACGGCACAAAAAAAAATGACGCTGCCATTTTGGGGAGGAACGTGTTGGAAAATAAAAAGAAGAGAACTTGGAGATGCCCGAGCAGGGAAGAAAGGGCGGCAAACGACTTCGAGGACGAGCCGAGACCGAGGCACTGGCCCCTTTCCAGGAAACAGCGAAGAGGGACGGGGAGTCGCAGGGATAGCGCGCCCCACCGCGGGGTCATAAATGACAAGCCCCCCTCTTCGACGCACGCTTGGTGCGGACCACTTCTCCCTTCTTGTTCGAACGATGGTCGAAGGTGGACGTGCCTTCGCTCGCTTTACTCAAATCAGTTTTTACTGGAAATAAACCATGTTCTGTTACACTAAAAAACAATGAGTGCTTTCCCTAATTCCACAAGGGCGTTCCCACCGACTGCGAGCTCTACTTTCGGCTTCACTTGGGGTTTTCTTCTTTGGCTGGCTTGAGCCAGTATGTCGCCTCCTATTTTTTGCTATTTTCATAGTTGTCACCATTACTGATATCGATGAGTATGCAATATTTAACCAGATTCTACAGCAGATTCCGTTCCCGCAAGTGTGGGAAGCATTGTTTTATAATTTATGATAACGCACCAGTAAAGCATATCATACAACACCAAAGCAAGTCTAAATATGTTGTTCTACTTGTATTTCTACGTGTTTGCGCAACGAGGTCTTACATGCTACAGCCAGCACGCCCCGCCATTTTAAAAAAGCAGACGCCCCTCAGTAGAACTTCTCAATAACAGATTATACAATCAGAGTTCTAGCACGATTTGCAGAGCAGCCTTTACAACTAATAGGTTGACATACGTTTTTATTTTTGCAAATTTAAACATGCGCGCTACAAGCAGCGAACACACTCGCGCCAAACGACACGAGGGCGTGAAAATTGCAAGGTTTTGAATTACAGCAGCTGGATTCCGTTATTCGTTCTACCTGTGATGATGGTGGACTCTGAGATTTTTTACGTGCAAGGTGGACAGATATGAGACACCGAGAACTGCATTGACAACGTTGACGTGCTTCGCATCACTCTCACTAGTGACCGAGATATTTACCAGTAGCTGGGAAGCTACCGCCAAGCTACGAATATATCATGGACTGGGAACTTCCTAACCCAACAAGGTAATGGAGAAACTTTGCCTACTTTCCCTGCTCATATGTCACAGACCATACTTTGTGTTAATATCGTATGAATGTTGGTGGGTTACACGGCCACCATTGGGAACTTCTAATTGGTTCCGCTGACACATGCTTGTCGAGATGAGGCCCCTCCAGGCTCGGCTGCGGTTGCTGCACCCCCTCAAAACGGCCCTCGGATCGTATGAAAGCGTAGCATAGTCATGGGATGATATTCTCTGTACATGCTAAAACTTGCACAATGTTTTTGTTCTGCAGCAACTTGGCAACACTGTCAATTATTGGCAACACTGTCAATTATTGCTATAAATCTACATATCTGTTACAGTCTTTTAAAACGGCAGCATTTGAAAAAAAGGATGGAACTTTGCAAGGAGAGGAAAGTAGAGACACATGAGGAACAAAGAAAGGATGAAAATTAAAGGGATGAATATTAGCTGGTCCTGAACGGGTTCTTAGTAAAAGATCCACCATGGTACTTTCTTTCAAAGGATGCTGCTGACGTACTGCAGCGGATTCAACAAGAACAGTGGCGGTACCATTGCCTGGAGCAGGTGCTTTTAGAAACGAAGTGCACAAGGAGCTGCAGGCGATTCCTTTGCCCCTGGCCACGAAGGCGGCCTACAGCAGTGCCAGGATGCACGGGCGATGCATCAAGGTGCAGCCCACAGAGATTGCCAGGTGTCGACCGGATATCACTAGAGGCGCAGGTCCAGTGTCCGCTGGCCGCCCTTCCAAAGGCTCCGGCACCAAGAGAAGCAAGCAGGTACATGCCCTGCACCTCAGCATCAAGAGTGGGGTGCCTCACGTCAAGTCCCACGGAACCGGACACTAAACAGGAGATTGGCAAGAACACTGTTGTCACCTCCGGCCATAGCTGCCTCAACTTCTCACAGGCACTTTTTTTTTTCTCTTTACCTACCGCAATATATTAAGAATCTGACCATGCAACAATAACTGCCCACCCCCATTTTTTGCAACATTTGCAAAATAGGCTAAGGATATTTTTGTACAAAGTTAAAGGGGCCCTGCAAGGACTTTTTTTATTGGTTTTTAATTTGCACCGAACCTGAGCACACTGAACGTTGTAACTTAGTTAAACTTTATTTTTATCAAAATTTACTTTATTTTAATAGTTATAGGCAAATTAAAATTACAAAGACAAGCAAAAAATAACGTCCCTTATGACGTCCTTTGTTGCTTCAGTGGCCGTGAACTAGAGGAGGGGTAGTGAGCTCAGTGAGCGCTCACGGCTGCCACACTCCCGTGTCGACGGCGCGAGAGGGCGCCGCTAAAGCCTGTTCTGAATAGGCTGTATGCAGCGGGCAGCCAGAGCGGCTCTCATTGCATTTGCTGCGTGATTAAACAATAATTCGGCATGAAACTTCACTGGCCACAAACGACAGCAAACACGGGGTAAAGATCAGTTCAGAATGTGAGCCACTTCGGGCTGCAATACCGCCAACAGCCAAACCGCAAGGCAAAGCTTCTCGCCGAAGGCCTTCGGAACGCTCGGAGCCGGTCGGATCTTCCTGTCCACACGACCGCAGCGCCGCCGCATACATCTGGGACCTTTCCGTGTCGGTGCCACCGCTTGGTGGCGGGTATGTCAACGGGTCATTTCTTGTTTCCGTACTTTATAAACTGCCTTTGTTTCTTTTCTGACCTAAAATACCGAACAAAAACTACTTTTATAAATAATTGAAACGGTTTGCACCACTTATATTTTGAATTTTGACTAAAAAGAAGCTTTTAGCGGCTCTGACCAGTAGTAAGCCCAGGACCAAAGACGTCACATTTTGCGCGCTTTCGTTACTGTGGGTCGCCCTCGTCGGTGGAGGAGGTTTCTGCGTCGTCCGGTTAAAATATGGCACACTGATATTTAGTTACTCTCCCCGTGCCCGCTGGCTTGCCCGAACCCTAAGAGACGTAGAAACCGCAAAAAAGGTAGACGCTTAAATATGATTGCAGGGCCCCTTTAAGTACAAAATAAGCAATTTGATAACAGTATCCAACATGAGGAAGGTAACACAGAGAAGGGGACAGACAACAACAATGACTTCTAACTTGCAACAACATTTATTGACCTGAAGTTACCATATATAGGTGAAGGAAAAAGAGGGGAGGGTGAAACATGCCTTTTTTTTCTCTTATCACTGTGGCAGCTTTCACCCTCCCCTTTTCCCTCCTTCGCCTATATATGTTAACTTCGGGTCAGTAAATGCATTTGTCAATAGACAATATGCGAAATGCATAGTGCCATCTAGTGAGGCGCCGAAGGCATGCTCTGTCTCACTAATTTGTTTCGGCACTGGCAAAGGCCAGGGTGCAAAAGCGTAGTTCTAAAAAATCCTTTGCTCGCACAAACATTCAAGCAGAGAAAGCGCTTTCGAAAACCAGATGCCGACGCCCGTGCCTTTGCCGGCACTCAAAGCCAAATTTCAAGCTGAAGTGTACATCCGCCATGTTGGTTGCGGCGAGAAACCAGCGACCGGTGTGGCGATAAGCATGTACATGCGCAAGATAGGTGTAAAACGATACTAACCCTTAGCTCGCAGGTGTAAATGAGGACCGATGACAATGAGCAGTAGGCCTCGCTTGCTACCGACAAAGCTATGAAATTGACAAACAGCAGAGAAATCTCGACGCAACAAAGATGGCAGCGCACAGAGTGTTGCCAGGCGTTCAAACAATTTCGCATGTTGTCTATTGGAAGTCATTGCTGTCCGTCCCCTTCTTTAAATAACCTTCCATATGTTGGACACATATTTTTTTTGCATATTGATGACCTATGAAGCGCCCATCCCTAAATTCTGAGCAAATGTCTAGAAATTTTGAGTGGGCGCTTGCTCAGGATTTTACGGTACACGGGTTTACGTTGGCAAGTCATGCCTATATGTGGTTTTGTTTGCTGTAGTTTCTTATCAGTGTTTTACGGTAGTGTCGTAGCTGGTATTGGGAGACACTTCACTGTCTGCTTCTCTACAAGCCCCTGCCTTAAGTTATGCAGCAAAGTCATAGCGCTATCTGCTTTCCTTTGCAAGGGTTTGTGTGGGGTGACACGAAGAGGTTGTGATTCTTACCATCAAAGTGGTACGCCCCCTCCCCCCACCTCAGCCAATGTCACGAAACAGACAATGCGCAGGGGCATCTCTATGGAACTATTTTTTCACCAGTGACTTTATGTCAGCTCCAACACGCTCTTCATGAGCCTACTCCTTCATGAGCCTACTTTTCATGAGCCTACTCCTTCCAAGCACTCGATCCACACTGAAGACGGTGCTGCTTGGCTCCAAAGTTCTAAGCCTGTGCATAACACTTGTGGCAGAGGCATCTAATGAATGCTTCACCTGCCACCAACTATTGTAAGAGTTTGTGGTTAGTTAAAGGGGCCCTACAATCATATTTAAGCATTTACCTTTTTTGCGGTTTCCACATCTCGGCAACTGTTTCAATATACTTATGAACGTAGCTTTTGTTCAGTATTTTAGATCAGAAAAGAAACAAATGCAGTCTATAAAGTACGGAAACAAAAAATCACCCGTCGACATACCTGCCACCAAGCAGTGGAAAAGGCTGCGCATACTAGAAAAGGGTAGTGGGTTGAGGCACCAACGAGCAGCGAGTGTAGAAAGGTTCCGGATGTACGCGGCGGCGCTGTGGTTGTATACCGGCTCGAGGATACAACCGGTTCCGATTGCTCTGAAGGCCTTCAAAGCAGGTTTTTCTTGCGGTTTGGCCCGTGCGCAGTATGGCAGCGCAAAGTGGCTCCTGTTCTGAACTGATCTTTACCGCGTGTTTGCTGTCGTTTGGGGCCAATGAAGTGTCATGCCGAATTAGTGCTTAATTGCGCAGCAAATGTATTGCGAGTCACCCTGGCCGTCTGCTTTATCCAGCCTATCCAGGACATGCTTTAGTGGCGCCCTCTCGAGCCGTCGACACGGAGTGCGGCAGCCGTGAGCACTCGCTGAGCTCACTACCACTTCTCTAGTTCACGGCCACTCAAGCGACCAAGGACATCATGAAGGAGGTTATTTTTTGCTTGTTTTTGTCATTTTTATTTGCCTATAACTTTTAAAATAAAGCGAAATTCGAGTTACTACGTTCAATGCGCTCAGGTTCGGTGCAAATTAAAAACCAGTAAGAAAGTCCTTGCAGGGCCCCTTTAAGAGTGCAACTATCCTTCATCTGGAGTGGTAGGAAGTTAGCTTGAGCACACACATGCTGTGATTTCAGTTCTGAACATGGAAGATGTTATAGGGCTTGCTTCCAAATCTAGGGCATGATAAAAACAATAAACACGGCTGGTAAATTTAGCGGGCGGGTGGGGGCGTAAATAGTCAGTGTACATCAGTTTTTGGATATGACCAGAGTAATATGTTGTTCAAAATGTAACCGGCTTTTGTGTGGGCTAGCGAGGGCATAACATTAATGAAGTGTGATTGTTTTAGCAAGGAGTCCTACCATCCTCCTCCTGCTGATGGGAGGCCAAAGAGTAAGCATATTTGATTATGCGATTTTTGTATTTGTTGCTAAAAGTGCAACAATCCTCTCTGCGGGGTCAGCTTGTTCAATGGGCTTTCAACACGTTGACTGGATTCACTCTTGTACAGGCGGCATCAAAATGAGTTGGCTTGTCGCCACACCGGCCGGAGTGGCAAAAATCTCACATGTGGTGCCACTGTCGCGACAGCACTGAGAGCAAGGCTGGAACGGACCACCGAGATTTCATGCATGGGCGAGGCTCCAAGGTTGGGAGAACTCATTGCAGGGCCAGCTGTTGGTTTTGATGCATCATCATGCCTGTCATGTTTTCTTTGTTTATAATCAGTTATTGCTGCAAAATGCACGGCTTATCATTACTATTAACCTCCCACATGCATAAAATCGCAGCAGCCTGTTCCAGTCTTGCTCTAAACGGCTTATCCCGACAGGGGTAAGCTGAAGCGACAACCAGAGTCTGGTTCTCGCTCCACCTCATTTTGATGCCGACTGTACCTGAGATGTTTCTGTGGTTACGGTACACGGCTTGCACGTTACGTCATTCTCAGCCTTGCCAATATTTTATGAGCCGCGAGCGTTCAGTTCGTCGTGTTAGCTTCACACTGCAGAAGTTGTAGTTTGAAGAAACCACTAACTGGAACAATCTGTCAGTACCCAGCAATGGCGACACTTGCGAGCTATATGGGAGCTGCAGGTGCACAGCAGGTACTCAAGTGCTGTCAGGTTGTTCACTACACCACACGTTTAACACTTAAAACTGCAGAGGTGCTCAGTGTACTCGATGTACTATCAACTCTTGCCTCTCCCAGTTTGATGCCCTTAATGTCAACAAAATTAGGTCCACTCTTCTTTGCTGACTCATTTGTTCAACTGTTCAAATATCTTTTCTCTTTTTTTTTTTCTTCTTGTATTAGGCAGAGCGCTCAAACTTTAAAGGAAATTCGCAGGAGCCTCAAAAAGGGATATAAGGAGGGATATAAGGTTTCGCTAAGAGACTTCTTCCTTTTGCGTTGCTCACGCTTGCTACTATGATCCCCCACCCCTTGGCGCGAGTTCATCAAACAAAATATTGTGTGTGTGTGTGTGTGTGTTTGTGTGTGTGTGTGTGTGTGCGCGCGTGCGTGCGTGCGTGCGTGCGTGCGTGCGCGCGCGCTTTATTGGCAAAGGTGTCATACGTACACTAAGCTACAACCACTGCTTTCGATGCGCGAGAACTCGAGAAGCGGAAACACCTGCCTGGACAATGGGCACCCACTCTTACCGTCCCCAGAGCAAACTTTACGACTAGGCGATTAAACCGTATATGTAGAAGACACACTCCAAACCTTTAAGAGCAGAAGAGACGAGGAGCGCAGCGGCTTAACTATTTTGACCAGAACAACCGTCGACGGCCGCCATTGATGATGTCGATGTGCGTGCAGTTTTTCTGTGGATTGAAAGGCGCCTAAGTAGTTTTCAAAATCAAATGAAAGCTTGTAAACAGTGTTAGCAATTAAAATTAAATATTTTAGTTTTTTTAAAATAATTAATAACGTTATGATTACGAAACAACGAAACTAAGGCCGTGTTCCAAATGAATTCGAGTTACTCCGGCTACTCCGGCGGGTTGTGTCACGTGACACTACAAATTGACAAAAAAAAAACATTAAAAAACGTTGGATGCGGGTCTAGTAACGGTGGGACGTGGTCATTTTTTAGAACGCCTAAGTAAAAAAAAAAGACCCTTACACATAGAGTATGATCGAGTGCACCTTGGAACACCCGAATACGACGCTAACGACACATACGACCATCACCAGCATCATCATCATCACCACCATATGGACAAAATGGCGCCGCTATCTTCGGTCTCGGCACGTAGTCGGTGCTCTTCGAACTTCGAACAGTCTTCGGGTTCGTTCTCGCGTTGTCCGTCTCTTTTAACTTCTACATGCTCTACACAAAAAAGAGGTATTGGTCCTGTTTTTTGTACTTCTGAAGTTTTGGTAATGAACAGTCTGACCGCTATTTTATTGTGTGGATATCGCGCTGAATTCACTGTGTTATTCTCCTTGTTAGTCTTACGTTCTGCTCAGGAATTATACATGTTAATTACCTGAAAACCAAAGGTCAGTATGTCCTCGGTCATTTCTAATTGTCGTACTACTAGAACGCCCAACAGTGATTTTTTTCCTGGACACCTGAGACATTGATGTATCACCACAAACTCCGACCAACCGTCGACGACGAACAAGTCCTTGTTTGTCGTGTTGTATTCATTTCAAAACCTCGTAGCGCCGTGCTGTCGCAAGAGAGAGAGGGGGGCAACATAAAAAGGACGTTAGTTGCCTGACAGGCACAAAATAGGCCCATCTGATTTATCGCAGAGCGGCAGTCCCACCAAAGAACGCCGACAGCTAGGTTTGGGCACAATATTTTTGCACTCAGAACTGTGGCTGGCTCATATATGACGATAAGTTTATTTTCCCTTAACTTGTGTTGAGGGCCACGATGAGACTATCAGTGCTCTATTCACTTGTTTTTTTTGTATGTTAAATATTCAAACAATGGAACGTGAGATCAATTACGTATTGTGCTGACAATGACTCCAATCAGCTTCCATCTGTAGATACTCCAGTCTCCAGTTATGTCACAAGCCGCACAAAATGACTAGCCTCTCAACCCTTCCACAACTAGACCTGTAAGTGACAATGATCCCATTTGCTATGGTTTCTCCTTTCCATCTTTCATACCATTATGTCTGCAAACACTGGCGGTAGAGATACCAACGAGCTTGAGTCTTACCTTAGAGCGGTAAACCGGAACCCACTGCCTGCAGCGGAAATGGCACCCCCCCGGTTGCCGCCATGTTGTCTGTTTGCCACATTGGTGATCACGTGACATTACAATGGCTGCGCCCAGATGTGGGCCAGATCATGGTCAGCAGATGGGCACTCTGGGGCTGCATTCCATTCGTACTCAAATAGATCCAAGTTTTTCCGGCGGATCAAGTCACGTGACAAGACAGATGCAGTAATGCTGGACGCGGATACGTTTTCGAATGCAACGGGTACGAGACCTTCACCCAGGAGTGAGATAAAGTTGCGTTCGATTTACTTGCACCTCCTTCACCGGTACAGAAAAGTGTAGGGCAGCCTACTTCCGGTGAGTGTATTGAGATGCGACTGGAAGTACACCACCCTATACTTTTCTACACCGGTGCAGGAGGTGCAGGTAAATCTAACGCAGCTTCTATCTGACTTTTGGGTGAAGTTCTTGTACCCGTTGCGTTCGAAAACGTACCCGCGTCCACCATTGCTGTATCTGTCTTGTCACGTGACTTGATGCGCCGGAGCAGCGGACCCATTCGAGTATGGTTGGAACGCAGCCCCAGAGTGCCCATCTGCTGACCGTGATCTGACCAATCTGATCTGGCCCACCTCTGGGCGCAGCCATCTTAATGTCACGTTATCACTAATGTGGCAAACAGGCAAGATGGCGGCAACCGGGGGGGGTGCCATTTTTGGCCGCTGGTTTACCGCTCTAAGTTTACTCAAGCTCGTTGAGAGATACCTTAGGGTGCAAGTAAAATGGCGTTGTGAATACACCGGTCACGCGAAGAGTCAACAACACATAAAGAAGCGGTTGATTTAAAATATTTACTCAAGAAAACCAACTCCCTCTACAGATACTGCGTTTGTCAGTGTGCATTTGGCCTAGGCAATTAAACACGAAAGCCGTGTCATCCGACACTGCTTGTTTGTCTATTTTATAGTCTGTTCCCAGCTTAAGTCCCTCTAGAGAAACAAATATGCATTCAGTGTGCTCTACATCGTGTGTGCCAGGTGGGTCGGTGAGCTCCGACAAACGGGTAATCTATGTGTAGTCTTTTGCTTGTTTTCGTTGGTTGCTGTTTGTCGCACTAGTGGAACGGCTGCTGTTTTGTTGCACTAGTGGAACAATTGTTTATTTCTCTAGTGAACTGAGGCTATACTGCTTTTGGTGCACAACCCCAGTGCAGATGATGATTGGATGCGCTCAAAAGCGGCTCGGGGAGTCAACGAGCTTGCGCTCTTTCCACTAGACAGCATAAAGCGACTCTCTGTGCACGCTGCTCCAGAGTAAAAGAGTCACACTCTCGTTCACAGAGTCCTGAGATGGTGCGCAAGGAGTGAAAGGAGCGCGGCATTGTGTTTTTCCGGATCGCTGACGAGTAGCACAAGAAAGACGGGACACAGAAGAAGCAGAACGCAAAACGAGCGCCAACTTGCAACTAAAAGGTTTACTGAAAACTTCTGCCGAGCAAACATATCTACTGCACACACACGTGGCACAATGCCATAGCTATCTTGATGAGTAACGACAACACAGTGTCCATTCGGAAAAAAGAAAAACAAAAAAACGAAGTTATCTTTATGATTCAAGGTGGCAATAGGGACAATGTTGTCGTGATCCATGTACGTGCACTAAACAATACAACATCATGATGCAACAGGAAGGGCGCAAAATGTGCATTAAAAAGACCACAATAAGGAAACTGCCTGTAGTCTAGGCAACCAAAACAGAAGAAAGCCTAATCCCTCTTGATAACATCACACTCTTTCCATTAAATGAACAAATGCAACGCTAATACACGAGACTTAGTCACAGTCGTGTATAAGAGCCCCTTCTAGCGTCTCCCTTTCCAACCTTCCTTTTCTACGCCCCACCACCTGCACGCCGTAAGATCTCTACAAGGTGAGGTATTTGGACCGCCTGGTCAAATTACTGGGAGTGATTTCTCAGAGCCACCAATGCATTCTCTGTGGACATAGAGGGACTTTTGCTCAGTACCACATAACAAACTCTTGGTAGCAGAACATGAGCTGATTGAAGTGACAAGCTCTATTTCCTTTCAGAACACCTGTGGGGTAGCAGTTGAGGCTTTTCTAGAGGTGTTATACTGTTTTTTGATTTCCATGCTACTTTGCTTTCATGACAAAGTTTATGTTTAGGAGCGTGGCATTTGTATTGAATCCTGTACTGTGTAAAATATTTCTTACAAAGTTTGACCACTTGATTTCAGTTGGCTTAGTGGACATTCCAATTGTAAAGGTATGTTTATGATTTTATTTTTTTCGTTAGTACTCCCAGTGAGAGCAACACCCAGTATATTTAAAGGTTTTAGCTGCTGCTCCAACCATTTGAAGGTCACCCTGGAGCTTCCGGTGGACAGTTTTCAGTTTTTAGACATCCAGCTGTCGGTCAACTCTGCTGAACACGTGTGCTGGATGTACATGCCACGGAGAAAAAAGTCCCTATTTCCTTATGACTCGGCTTACTCGAAGTTGATTAAGAGGGGCATCGTTTCGTTATGCCTACAGTCGGCACTTCTGAAATCCTGCCTGCATATCCTTCATAAAAGTTTCGACTTTCAGGTATTGCACCTGAGACAGTCAGGGTTCCCACAATTTGTTTTGGAGGGAGAAGTGGAATCCCTTAAAGGGACAGTGACAGGGTATTTATGCTTGCCAAGGTTTTTATTTGTAAATGACACATGAGAGCCCAGCTACAAAACACAATTTGCGGCTCGAAATTCGTTTTCTTTCCACCCGAAAACTGCCGATCGAGAACTGGACGGTTTGAGTCGCACTCACCCTTTTCTCCATGGTTGCGTGCCGATTTCTATGGTTGAGACACAACCACCAAAGTTAATCAAAGTCGCGGGTAATCGAAGGCACACACCCGATGCTAAATATAGACAAAAAATATGATGCCCATTTTTCGTGGCTTGTAAAAAGCTGCAAATATGTTGAATGAAAAGAAGAAAAAAAAAGTTGCAAAACCATGTGATTTTTGGTAACTTTCTCCTCCTCTATATTTCTTCTTCCCCAGTCCAGTTTCGGTTAAAAGCAGTTTTTAAGAATATATGTGACGCTGTAGCAAAATATTGATAGGGTAGACTTCTGACACCATAATGTATTGCCTGGCAAACAATAAAAGCAATTTTTGGGGGGTGTCACTGTCCCTTTAAGAAGTTGAAAGTCATAATGCTGTACTCAGGAAACACCATAAAAAATTTAAGTCATGCCTTATGTACATAAAATATCGCACAACCTGAAAAGAGTAGCAGCCAAATTTTGTGTGGTTGTCGTCGTTACGACCCTTTGCAAGTTCTCCAATATCTGCAATGGTCACCGGACTAAAGGTTAAGTTGCTGGTTTGTGGTAAGAGGCGTACTAATCAGTGCGGCCTCACTTGTCAATGGTTGTGGTTCACACCTGCCAATGCACTGCAAAGCTTATGGATGTTCATCTGCATTGAACGGTGTGCAAGTGGCAGGGCGTAGGAAAGGAAGTCGAAAGGGAGATTCTAGAAGCGGCTCCGATACATAACTGACCAAGACTCGTGTATTCGCATCGCATCTGTTCTTGTGATAGAAAATAGTATGATTTTATCAATAGGGCTTAGGCTTTTTTTTTTTATGCATAGAGTGCAGGGTTTCCTTATTGCGATTTGTTTTTAATGCACTTTTTGTGCCCTTCCTGTTGTGTCACGACGCTGTTTATTGTGTAGTGCACATACATGAATCACGACAACCTTGTTTCTATTGCAGTCTTCAATAATGAGATAACCATTATTTTTTCGTTATGCTTCATATTTTTTGTTGGGTGTATTTGCGCGCCTTGTGTTGCACTGCCAGTGCTCCTGATGTAAACTTGCTTTTGTGCGTGCCTGCTCGCAAGCGCTTTGTGCCTGAAATAAATGGATGGATTTGTAAAGTTGTGTGAAGGGAGTTTTGTTCTCGGGTCTGCTGCATATATAGTCGACCATGCTGATCATCTGAGAATGTCGTGCCTCGTATATTTTCCCTTCTGGTCTCAGAAAAATTAGGCATTCCATAATTTGACTGCACATGGCCCAGTGGAGGTCATGCAGCCAGAAGTGTCAGTATTCTATAGTGGAAATTTGGGTTGATGGAACCTCGCAAGTCATGTAACATCACCAAGTTTGGAAAAGAGTACAAACTGAGATTAGAGTGCTTATTTTTTTAGCTGCTGGAAACAGAAACATCAATGGCAATGTGCCCAACGTGCAGTGCATCTTTTTGCGGCTGCATTTTGAAACCCTGTTGCTGAAGCAAAGTTCACGCTAGCTGAATTCGGTTTGCTTTTATGTCTAGACTACCTATTCACCAGTGCCAGGTGCCAGTCTGGCCAGCTTTTTGTGGTCGCAAAGAAAGATGGAGGTCAGGCAGGCAAAGCCAGCCCTTGCAATGGGGGTTATGTTGCACGTTTTGGACTCCCAGGGACTAGGCAGAAGGAAGTGACGTCAACAACGCTCTTTGGATGTTGATTGGTGTAGTCGCTGATGACGGTGTCTGCAGAAGTTGCTAAGACACATTCCTTCACACCTACGTCACTTCCTTCTCCCTAGTCTCCTGAGAGTCCAAAACAAGCAACATAGACCCCTGTGTCTAGCGCAGGCTCCAAGTCACCCGGGCAAAACTATCGGAGGCTGTGTGCATACAATTCATTGCAGATATTCTGGGGTGAGCATAGCTAGGACAAATCTGACACCTGCTGTCTGCAGCATGCGTACACAACCGTGGGCATGTGGGCATATCACATTGCAGGGGCTAATTGGTAAGCACAGCGAGGACAACCCTTGACATCAACCAATTCATTCTCGCACGTGCCCAGTCGTCGCTGCAGGTGAGGACAATGACAGTAAATGGCCAGTTGGCTTGTGGAATATTTCCTCACCGCCCGTTTCCTTCGCTAAATATGTAACAATCACTACGTCACTTCGCGTCACTCCACTGTGGGTGTGCGAGTGCGTGCACGCTGCCCGCGGACATGCTTCAGCCCCTCGAGTGATCGCGCGCAAAAAAAGCTTTGGTCGAAGCAGCTGCGTTCACGCTTTAGTACCTTTTCCAGTGGAGCACAAAAAGGCTGACATCTGGTATAGATCAATTTCGCCGCAGGCTTACAGGCTTGACAATGCACTTCTCTATTTCGACTAGCTGCGGGGAGCGCGATTGATTCTTGCAGAGGCGTGTCAAAGCACAATTCAGACGTGCACTCGCGATCGCCGCTTGTGCTCCGTTGGCGTCTCACATACGTACCTGGCGCGATTCCTGTTGAGGCCAGCAACGGGCGAATGTTGTTACACCCGTGAATAATGCAGCCAAGCGGCGAGTTGGGCATCGCAGTAGGGCAGACTACACAACACCGCAGCGGCGCGTCGTGCGAATGAAATAAAACATTAGCTACGCTGGACGTTTTAGCGAAACGCAAACGAGCTGGGTTTATTTCTGGGCCGTAAATAACTTGGGAACGCTGGCAGTGGTCGCAAGTCCTCAGGCCTAAACATACCCTTCCGTCCTGGCTTACGTGAACGTTACGGCAGAAAGCATAAAGCGGCCGTAGCGTAGCTGCCCAGTCAGCATTGAGACCTGTGCGCGTATGTTATCGAGTTTCACACCAACGATATCTTCCAATGTCTAGCACTGCGTTAATGCACGTTTTCGACTGGGGCGTGGAGTACTCCAAAACAAAACAAAACGGCAGGGCGTCTGCTCAACGGCGGCAGCGGGGGGGAGGGGGCTGCACGCAGCTTAGAACAGCCCGTAGGGCTTGCGTACCACGTGACTGCGCCAGCCAATCGCGGTATTCTTCCCTCCTCCCTTTCCTCCTCTCTCTCCTCCTTTTCTCTCTCGCGGGGCTTTGCCGTGGGGGGTCTCCGAATACGCTCCCGGGCACGCCGCACGCGCTGGCGTGTATGGGGCACCAATAATGGCGGGCGTGTGATCAAACTATGCTTCAGACTGACAGCACGAGCTCCCGCTAGCAACCCAGAGCTCTAGCGTACGGTCCATTCAAATTCTTTATTACAGCGGAGCTGTTAAAGGGACTCTGACACGCCAAAAAATGTTTTTGGTTTTCATGCTAGCCTTTAAAATGGTGTATCAGGACATCACTAAAAAATTGTTTTACTTTAAAGTTCCGTAGTTTTTTTATACAAAAAACAAATGCGAAGCACAATTCCAAGTGCCCGCAACGTTGGTGCCCGCCAGTGCCCTGTGACGTAACAATGTACCGTAAGATGTCGGGGCGGTCAGAAAGGAGGCATCGCCGGAAGTCACGTGAGTTGTATTACTCCTCGTGCTTACCGCGACCGCGTGTAACATTTTCTAAATATTTTTGTTCTTCTCCGCACCTCCGCGAGCAATCCAAGTAGACAAGGTCTCTTTTATTTGCTTTTCATCGCCCAATGTTCCTGTAGAGGTAGAAGAAGAAAAGTGAGTGAACCTAGTAAAGAAGTTCTACTCATGTTCTAGACAAAACACGTAGTTTGTGCTCCACGTTTACTTGTACTTGATACACTCACCAGTTCGTGTTCTCTAGACGGCAGGCATCTTCAGCTTCGAGAGTATTCGATGATTCGACGACCTCGGTGTCTGAACCTTCAGCAGTGCAATCCGGCGTGTCGTATGCTAGCAATCTTAATCTCTGCGGGCGGTCTAATTTTTTTTTTTTTTAAACTCGGTAGCTTGTTTTGGGCCCAGTATGGCTCTGTACCATCGGATGTATGGCTTTGTACCATCACTGGCCTCCACCACGCTGATCCACTGACTTTTCGCCCTCAACGTTTACAGCACGCAAACTAGCCAACTGAGCAGTGGTGGAAAGTTAGTGGAACTGAAACTGCGTTTTCCACAATCGCTCGTGAAGAAAACCACAACAAAAAAAAAGTCTTAGGCACGCTCGTGGAGAGCACGAGGAGTGAAACTCGCTTGACTTTCGGCGAACCCCCTTTTAGTGACGTAGGCCGATGCCTCCGCTCTGACTGCCCCGACACCTTGCGGTACACTCTTACGTCACAGGGCACTGGCGGGTACTTTTAATTTTTTCGGTGTGTCAAAGGCCCTTTAAAGGCTAGTTTCCCCAGGATAGTGTCCGTCAGCAAACAAATGATGACACAGAACTCTGGACATCTACCGCCATCTATGAGTGGCGGCGGCAACCTTTCGAGCCTTTCCACTCTGGCTTGCCAACTGGCAGCCGGCCATTACTTCATTCCTACCACGGTCCACAGTACAGCTTCGCTGGTCTTCCTTCACCCAAATAAAAAAGCTAATTTTTTAAGGGCTTATTGTTAGTACGCTTTCAATGACCTATAGATCTTTACAAAATTACGCCCTCTTACGGTCGATCTGAAAATACTGCATGGTGGCGTGCGCAAAAGACACCATGAAATGGCAAGCCTCTCAGTTGTAAACAGTCTCTTGGAAGTAAGTTGATTACATTAGCTACAGGCTTCCCAGTTTGTTGGAGACGGTGTAATTTTCTAAAGGGCTTGTAGGGGTTATTCACTGGACGCCATATTTGAAGACGATGTTCGGGGCGCATGCTCAGAACAAGCCCACATTAATAGGCTTCTCAAACCGGCAATATTGATGGTACAAAAGGCACATTGCACATCTATGGAAGCTCGCCATCAGCACACGCTCAGCAGTCGTGCACGCAGCAATAGCCGCAAGTGAATACCCTCTATACCCTTCCCAGAAAGGCCAGGTTAATACATATGGCTAGGAACATTTTACACTCCACCCTGTGTCAAAGGACAAAAGGAACATTTTTGTAAACATGTGACGACATTATTGAGTCCCTATAGACCGACATGCGGGCTTAACGTCACGGAGCTGCGGCGGCGCTGCGATCGCGTCGGAGCCGGGTGGTGTGGGCAAAAACGCGCACGTTTCGCATGGGCGTCATAGCATTTCAGGATGCCGCGAAGCTGTGTTGCCGTTAATTGCACCGGAATGTACGAGAAAAGCAGCGGAGTGAGTTTCCACAAGTTCCCGGCAGACTCTGAAAGGCATAGAAGGTGAATAAAATCCGTGAATCGAAAAAAATTGTCGCCTTGCGCGAACGACTGTTTCTGCGGCGAACACTTTCTTGAAGGCAAGTGCGAATTCCATTTCAATATCCGTCCCGAGGCTTGCTTATGTGCAGGGAAACCGTTGTCTGGTCGAGGCCACCCGGATTTTGTTCCAACGGTGTTCGAGCTCAAAACATCGGACAAGGGCTCTTCGGAGGCTCGCTACGCCCGTGCTACCAAGCAGAAGGGAATTGGCGACAGAACGGCAGTGTTGTAGGCGTTACCGAAAAAAAGTAACGAAATGCGTTCCTCGTTACTTGCAAATAAAAGATACGCGTTACTGAGCTATGTTACCTCAAAAATAAAAGGAACGCGTTACCGCTACCGATAAAAGTAACGCCCGTTACTTCTGCGTTACTTTTTTAAATTTTGATTTAAAACATTTTACGGTTTCGACGATACAGGTCATATATCAAGAAACATTATGTTCATGCAGAAACAGAACATAATTACTTGATTTCTTTACGGTTTCACCTAAATACTCACGAGAGAAAATGCAAAGAAAAACATGGCTTGACGCCTAAAACACGGAAAAAAGATGAAGTGTAATTACTTTAAGACTTGAGAAGTAGTAACGAGTAACGTAACTACGTTACTTGAGACCGCTTTTCTCCTCCGCTAGGGTAGCCGTGAAGAAAACGCCGCAGCTACGTATGCGCGGCGCCAGCCTTGTCTGCACAGTTCAAGGTCTTGTGACGGATTACGGAGCGCTATCCGGTTGATAAGGGGTTGCGGGAACGGTCTACTACATAGTTACCCGTTACTGTATTGAAAACGTAACAAGTAAGTTACTACGTTACTGAAAAACGTAACGCGTTACCGGCAACGCCGTTACTTGTAACGTGTTACCGCCAAGACTGCAGAATGGACAAATCTTTACTGCTTGTCATGCCTTTTGGTCATGAGGGTAGGAAAAAGATCATACCTTGACTCAAAGGCGCTGTGCGTATTTAATCAATTAATGAATACACTTCCGCAGACCCACAGTCTGCTGATCCTGCCGGCAGTGCGGAAACGACTCGAAGTAATCGTAGGCCTCGAGAGACTTGTACGCCTGCACCGTGTCGGCCGTGAACTGCCTTGGCGAAAAAACTAAATAAACGACGACGTGAGCCGTCGACTTCGGTGGCAGCAACTTCACGTCGGAAGTCCAGCAGGCCTTGTTTGCGGCGTACGGATCCTCGTAGGCAACGCCGTCCACGCACAGATTGTTCCGATACCGCTGCCGTTCAGGCTAGGGCAGCGAGCTCAAATAGTCGGGCATAGCATACGACATACGTTGTCAGGAAATACGATGAACAAATAGGGATACAAGCGTCCCTACAACGTCAACAACGAACGCACGCCATAGAACGGAATGGCGAAAACACGAAGAACCGGGCCAGCCGGGCTGCTTTTGCCCACATAGCTGCCACGCATGCGCGGCCTTCCGGCCGTGTTGGTAAACAGAGTCGCTCCGCGTGTCGGTCTGCTTGGCAGCAGCTGTGCATGGGCGCCGCCTTAACTGACCTTCCGTTTTGGTTTCCTCTTACTCCGCTTACTTCACTTCATCGTTACCACAATATGAGAGGTTATTGCCATCCAAGTTTATACTGTGTCCTTCTCCCCAGCATTGGTCCTTGTGGAGGCTCGTTAACGCCCGCTTCAGTGGCTCGGCATCTCGGTAAGACAGGAGAAGGTCAACAATGGCGGTTGTAATCTGGCGAGTGTGCAAAGCGTATACGAAACTCGCCTTCCATCGTTCGTGATAAAAAAAAAATATTGATATTCTCTATTAAAAAGATTGTAGATGATATTTTATACACTTTGATGTCCCATCATGCAAAGAAGAGATAGGAGGTTTTTGTACGCACTTTTCAACTTTATTGTTTACTATGGTATTGGTTTATGGAGCGCGCAGTAATCTTGACACTGCGAACGACAGCATTTGTTATTATCGCAATCTCCGTTTACTTGACATGGTTTCAGTAAACGTATCATGTTGCAGATGTAGCCTCGTTCGGCTACAGAAAGCGGCAAGCATATGTGATCTGCAAGCAATAGAAGCAAATTAGACGTTCGTGCTTAGACAGCATAAGGGAGGTGTTCATTCGAGGTATGAGACACTGGTTTACGCTGTTCACGAGACATTTCCCCAGCGCGGTACAACTCCTAGCTAGGGGTCACCAACGTGCGCAAAGCAGCAGGCACACGAACGCACTCCGGTACGAAGCTCATCGGGATTAAAATCGGGCAGGGTTGGGGATGGAGCCCGGGATCCCTGAGCTCTCCAGCACCAGTTTTGCCTCCACGTCTCCGACCTGTGGTTCTCTTTATTGCACGAAAACAACGGCAAAAATGTGCTTACTACAACTTCCTGTACGACTATTCACGAGGAGAGCACTAATAGTGCGACAGGCTTCTTCGCGTAATCGAGGTATACCGACGGTCAAAAGTCGGGAATTTATAGACATCTTTTATGGACGAAGACCATTGGGGCTTCTCTCCGAGTTCATCGAGGACGTTTTCAATGTTATTGTCTCTTTCGATAAAGTTTGACCTTGAGGTCCTTGGTTGCTTAGCGTTACAATCCATCAGGCGGGTTTCAGAAGGACCCTTCATGCCAAGCAAAATAAATAGATCAGAGGGAAAGGCTTCAAGGTTTTATGTGGGAAGAGGTCAAATCTGGTACGCGGGACAGATCTGCCATTATCAAGTGGCCATGGCTTTACTGGTAGGGTGGCGTTGTGAAGTTTAAAGAAAATTTTTTGGCCGTTTGTGAGACACGCAATTTGCACACGTGCGTACTAAAAAAAAAAAAAAAAAAAACTGGTCGTAAAATAACTTTTAGTGGTCCTTCGGCTTGTCCACATTTTTAGCCCTAAGAAGCCTTTTAAGCACTCCCTAAAAGGATTATTCGTAAAAACCCTATAAGGGGTCATTTAGGCTCTTTTATTTATGGGGAAACAGTTCTTCATCGCCCAGTTTTCTTTCTGGTACACCAGAGGGCGATAGTGCTTGAGGCGAAACAGTTCTTCGCGAGCTGAAAGAGTTTTTGGGGCGTCGAAGCACCTTTCAAGAACGGATTTCTGTGCGTTTCAAGACGCTGTCTTGATCGCCAGGACCATCAGGATATTGACAGCGGCATAAAAGAGAGAGAAATACTGGGTGTATCAAGGAGAGGCCAGGTTCTTTAAATCGACCGTCAAATTTGGTTTCTTAACCTATCGCGCTATGACTTTGTGCAGCGTTGCCCACAGATGGTGTTTTTTTTTTTTTTTGTAAAATTTGCAAAGAGCGAATTTATTTGAGGAAGAAGTAATAAAAGAAAAAGGCTTAGCTCCTATGGAAACACAGCGACGCCACCGGTCTTCAAACAACACGGTGCCGTTTCGCACGGGAGACAAGAGATGGCGCACCGTACGGCGCCAACGAACGAGCATACGGCGCCGACAGCCGGCGTCTTTAGCAGATAATCTTTTCGACTCAAAAGCGGCGCGTGTTCCGCAGGCGGCGACAGTCGCGGAAACGAAAACAGGCGCGATAACAACAAGAAACTGCAGTTCCTTGACTGCTAAAGACACCGGCTCTCGGCATCGTATGCTCGTTCGTTGGCGGCAGTTGGCGTCGCGACCGTTTGCGCCATCTCTTGTCTCCCGTGCGAAACGGCGCCGTGTTGTTTCAAGACCAGTGGCGTAGCTGCGTTTCCATAGGAGCTAAGCCTTTTTCTTTCTTTAACTTTTCCTCAGGTAAGTTCGCTCTTTGCAAATTTAAAAAAAAAAAAAAAAAAAATTCACCGCCTGTGGGCAACGCTGCACAATGTCGTAGCGTGATAGGTTAAGAAACCAAATTTTGCGGTCGATTTAAAGAGCCTGGCCTCTCCTTGATACACCCAGTAGTGTATCGAGATCGACTAAGATATGATAGAGCTTCTTCCTGGAAACAGGGATTTATACACATCCCCCAACACCCCCCCCCCCCTTACACACACGCACACACGAAGAGATTGACACTCCCCTCCCCCCCCCCCCCCCAAAGAAAAAAAAAAGAAACGAAGAAAAAAAATATATACCCCTAACCCTTCCCCTCCCTTTATGTCGGGAGATCATCATCGTCGTCACCGTCGCCGGGTGACCGTGAACTCTGCCCACCGCTTCCGCGCACGGACCCTCTCTCCACCCGACAGCGAACAGACACGGCACGAGTCGCACCTGTATTGCAATGTTAGAATACACCTACTCAGTTCAATCAAACTTATCCAGTCCACGACATGGTGAAAACGGTGCAAGAGTAGCAACTCAGCGGCTACAGTTCCCCACCCATCCACATCGACGCCATGACCCAGTATGAGCAGCGACGAGAAGCAACGGCACCAACGCCAGCCTTCAACCCATTTGCCGCCGATCTCCCAGAGGAGCTCGACTTCCGCCGTCCGGACGAGGGGCAGCCCTGGATCACGCAATGGGGTCACTACCGAGTCATCTCAGGACTCAGCAAGCAAGACAGCGCTGCTCAGGTAAATGCTCTTCTGTGCGCCATGGGACGCGAGACGGAGGGCGTTCTATGCTCTCTCAAGCTCAGTGACAAACAAAAGCTCGACCACGACTGCGTGAAGAATTCCTTTGAAAAGCATGTAATTACGCGGAGAAACATTATATACGAACGCGCTATGTTGAACCGCCGAAAACAAGAGAGCCACGAGATGGTCAAAAGTTTTGTTACCGACCTCTTTAAGCAGGGAGAGAGATGCCAAGGTGGCGCCTTAAAAGACGAGCGCATCCGGAACCGACTCGTGGTAGGCCTAGTCGATACGACTCTTCGCGAGAGGCTGCAACTCTACACCGCGCTTACCCTCGAGTCCGCGGAGGCTGCCGCACGAAACTCCGAAGCCGCCAAGCAACAAAACAAAGAAATGCGAGGTATACGCAAGGTCAACACGGCGCCGCCGTCGACGAACTGAGTTCCGCACACATAAAGAGAAACTGGAGCAAGATAACAACGCCGACCTGTCCGGCTTCAGGTCAATTATGGAGATCCCGTGGAAAGCAAGGCCACTACGCTTCCGTTTGCCTGTCTTCGAAACATCAAGAGAGACCAAGTACTGCCACAGCAGCTCGTCCAGCTCGCCGCACAGCGGAAGTGGAAGAGGTGTAACTCGGCGAACTTAAAGGCACTTCACCTCATGACCCTTGGACAATCACCTCGTCAGGGAGCGGCATCTCGATCGCATCCAAGGACTATACGGGCGCTGACGTCAGTGCCATCGCGCTGCGCGACTACAATCGAGAAGTGATCTGCGAAGGGCGGAGCAGCGTCTTACGGCCCCATTCTAGGGTCAGCGCCTCAACCACGTTCCTAAGTAGTGCTGACGATGACCGGCACTACAGAGCGAACAAGAGGACACCTGCAACCGGCTGTGGCACCTACCGTCATTAGCAGTGAACGAGTGAGCCGTCCGTCTGACCGCTTTGAGGAAGTGTGAGTGTGTCGGGAGAATCATCATCATCGTCATCGCCACCGGGTGACCCTGGACTCTGTCCGCCGCTTCGGCGCGCGGACCCTCTCTCCACCGGATCGCGACCAGACACGGCACGACTCACACCTCTATTGCTGTGCCAGAATAAACGTATGCAGTTCAATCGATCCCATCTCTACCACAACACCTTACATAAAAAGCGACCCCCTCCCTTCTCCCCCTTTTTCTTTCCTTTCATTTATTTTCTTCCTGGGAAAAAGCAATTTTTTTCCTTTCTACTCCAGGGGAGTAATGTCTTCATACTTCCTAATATTGAGTCCATCACCTTCGGTATTTTAAGCAGTAAATCATAGCAGGAGACCTTGAGAAGAAAATGTATGTAGTCACTTCGAAGAAGGATCAACGAAACTTCGCGAGAAAAGAGCCACAATCTCAAATCGAGGCTAGTCAGAAAAAATAGCTTTGTGAACCTTTCGAAAACTCGAAGTGTTCCTGACGGTGAGGTGCGCGGCAAAACTCTCGGTACCGCTTAACCATAAAGTAGGTTGCCAAGGGCACATTCGGTGCGTTATCACGTAGCGACCGAGTGCAGTGCTTACGGGTCTGTCGAATAGGTACCTCGCCATTCGAATCCTGTCTCTGTGTGCTCAGTTTTAAAAACATTTAAGCACTGGTGCGGCATACTCAATATTTGGTGAGTGCAAGCCCTAAAAGTGTTTGGTCTGCCAGCAGCTTGCTCTTTGCCACATAAATTCGTGCCTCCCAGTCACTTGGTGTACGGACTACACGCCTTTTTGTGACGCCTGTGCTCACGAGCGCGAATGAATACTACTGCTACAGGCTACAAAAAATTAACCGTGGCTTCCCTGTACAGGCCCGTCACTGGCAAAAAAAAAAAATACATTAAACACAAAAGTATTGCTTCGAAGGTTGTTCCTGAAGGAAGCCGGGTTAAGAATGCTTATAATATACAACACGCCTGAGAAATCGTACTAGGAATGATATTTCAGTGCGTAGCACTCTCGCAGAGTTTCTCTGAAGCTCATGTCAATTTTCAATCCATATCCCGGTAAAAGACGCAGTTTATCGCCCAGACGCTCGGAGGTCGCATCACAAGGAAAGTATTTGAACATGTTACGCTGTTCGTGGAGAATAACATAGAGGACGGAACCCGGACGACACGTTTCTCCAACTGGCAGCATACATTTATTTTGACACCCGTCACCAAACCCGACAGTCACCGCGCAGAGTTGGAAGGGTTGAGAAGAACAGGGAACGAAGGGAGGGTGGGGGTGGAGTGAGGGTGGAGGTGGAGGAAAAGAGAAAGAGAAACATGTCTTTTAGCCGTCAGCGCACGCCGAAGTCAAAGAGGGGGGAGGGGGGTAATAAGGGAAGTGACAGGGGTTAAAGGGCGGGCGACCCTACTTCAAAGGCGCCTACGTTTGTCGCATTTCCGGACGAAGAAAGGAAACGTCGGCGTCGGAGAGACAAAGTAATAGGGACCTGATGTTTTGTGGCGAATGGCGCATGGCGAAGGCTTCGATAATTTCGCGGCCGTATCTTGACCTATGTGTTCCAACATTCGTGGTGGCCGAAAACTCTGGTTCGGAGGAGGGGCAGAAGCTGACGTGCTGGCCTATTGGATGTAGGTAATGGAGGGATGGGTTGGAAGCCGCCTGTTTTACCTCGTTGGCGTGCTCCCTCAGGCGGTCGTCCATATAACGGCCTGTCTGACAGATGTATTGCGAGCCGTACTTGAGCGGGATCGAGTAAACACTGGCCTGTCTACAAGGAACGAACTTGGTAGCGTGTTTTTTGGGGCACGGCTTTAGGGCAGTTGGTTTGTTAACTTTCCTGCAGAGCGAGGAGAGCCTGAGGCGGCATGAAAAGAAGATCTGCGTGTCAAGTCGGCGTGCTAACGATTTGATTCTGTGGGAAACGTTGTGCACGTATAGAATGCACCCGAAGCGGGATGCGCGGGGCCTGCTCTTAGGTTGTGAGCTGGTAGCCTGGGCTGTCATAATGAGTTTTAATTGGGTCTCGAGTAAGTCTTTTGGGGTTCCTCGAGACCCGATTAAAACCCGCCAACAATAACGCGGCTCCCTCTAAAATATTTAAGTTATTCACTGTGTTTGTAGGTGTACTAACGTATATATTTATTGTAACGCTTTTAATTAAGCGGGTCGCTTGTCCCAATCTGTTCCCTGCTTGTCTCCGTCGTGACGTCTTCTCCCTCTTTTTACAACCTTCACACTATTCCCCCTCCAAAAAGAAACTAACTACCTCTCATTCACATTTTTGGTAGAGCTGCCCTCGTAGCGAGCAAGACAGTTCCTGTGTACCACAAACATGCGTAAACCTTGTGTCTCACACGGTACACCACGTCGTTAAGACGCGCGACAACAGTGAATGGCCTATGCAAATTGTTTTGTAGTTTCGGGGAAAGTCCTCGTTTTCGTAGTGGGTTATACAGACATACTCTGTCACCCGGTTCAAAAATCTCTTGCGTGCTGTACTCGTCATAGCGCACGTGCCTTCATGCGCTGGAAGCCGATAGACAAGCGGCTTTTGACGAAGTCGTGGGTCTGTTCAAGACGTGTCATCAGGTCATTAATGTACGGCTCCGGTTGAGAGGGGCGGTCTGGCGGTGTTGAGTAGGCGAGGTCGCATGGCATACGAATTTCCCGCCCAAAGAGAATTATAGCAGGTGTATACCCGGTGACTTCATGGACCGCTGTTCGGTAGAAGTACAGAATCCCAATCGTCTTGGTGGCTGTTAACAAACATAGCCAAATGCTGCAGTATGGTGCGATTGAAGCGCTTCACGAGTCCATTGGACTGAGGATGCAGTGGCATCGTTCTTGACTTGGTTATGTTAAATTGTTGACAAACCTCTTGAAATAAATGGGTGCGCCGTATCGGGATATCCAGTGAATCACCAGAGCATCCACCACAACAGGGGCAGTCTGATCAGGAATGGCAATGGCTTCTGGCCATTTCGAAAAGTAGTCCACTATAACGAGAAGATACCTGTTTCCAGTTTTTGATCGTGGTAATGGACCTATAAAACGTCGATGGCGATAAGTTCAAACGGTGCTCCACTGTTCCATTCTTGCGAAGGCGCGTGCGCTTTCTTGTGTGGCTCCTTACGCGAGGCGCTCATGTCGCATTTCCGGCACCATAATCTAACGTCATTATGGCACTGCTACCCAGCGGCGTAGACTTTCCGTTTTCCCGGGGGGGGGGGGGGGGGGGGGGGGTGGGGAAGGGGTGCTGCGAGTTACCTTTTCGCCAAAACTGGAGATTGAAACTAACGAAAGCACGCTGGGATTCCACTTCCCATGTACTTTGTCAATAAAGGCAACGTGGGCGCTATTTTGTTTACATGCCACTACTATACTTCGTCTCACCCTACGATGGACTAAAGGCAGAAGCTACGAACCGCCAGATCCAATCACGAGCCGCTTAGACACTGCGTTGGATTTCGCTTCGATACACGTATCGGGGCCCGCGTCTCGGATCACTGATGGGAATGGGCGGACATTGGTTCGGATTGAGTAATGAGTGACTCGACAATTTTACATTGCAAAGAAAGCCACGACGTACAGGCCCCTTGCAGTGCCGAAGCTATTAAAATGACGCAGCGTTTTTGGATTTGGAGCATTATTCGTCCAAACCTAACCAATGCTAATCGTGTCATAGTTTAGCGTGGAACGTGATTGGGCCTGGCGGCCCGTGGCTTTGGCCTTTAGTCCATCGTAGGTCGAGACGAAGTATAGAAGCTCGTTACATAGCACGTAAGCAGCCTCTCGGTAAGGATCATTGCCCGGGGGGGGGGGGGGGTTTGAGCCCCGATGCCCCCCCCCCCCCCCCCCCCCCCCGAAGTCTACGCCTATGCTGCAACCAGTAAAATCGCTCGCGTGTCTACCGAAGAGTGCGAATGACGCCAAAATGACCTCCTTTAGGACTGCTGTGAAGCTGTCTGAAAATCTGGGCGCGAAACTCGGGTGGTGCCACTAGCTGCCACACGACTCGGTCACCGGTAGGTGATTCCCAGCGACGATAAAGAAGTCCCTTGCGCAATTCCAGCGTATTCCACTGGGCCCAGTAGCTTAAGACGTCTGGAGAAGGATGAGATATCTCGGTACATGGCAGTCGGCGACCGCTTCGCTTCCATTGTACACACAGGCCGACAGTCGGGCAACTGGGCTTCTTGGATTTCTTGAGGTGACCACATGTGGTTAGAGATGGCTACCTGGCAGAACATGTCTGTCCGGGTTGAATTACGGCGGATCATGCTCAAGCACTGTCGTCAGGAGCCTTCACTGCATGGTCGTCTGGAGAGGGCGTCAGTGTTGCTGTGATGTTATTCGGCCCGATGTTTGATCTCAAAGTTGTACTGCTGGAGTTCTTCTAGCCAGCGAGCCACTTATCCTTCTTCGCGCTTTGAAACCAAGCAACCATGTCAAAGCCGCGTGGTCTGTACGAATAATGAATTTCCTGCCGCACAAGTAGTGATTGAAGTGAGAGAGCGCCTTGACTATAGCAAGGAGATTGCGTCTTGTGGTGCAATAGTTACTCTCTGGTTTTGTGAATGCTTTGCTATAATACCCGATGATTCGCTCGTGGCCGTCTTGTTGTTGGGATAGAATGCCACCGGCGGCAGTGTTGGCAGTGTTGCTTGCGTCTGCATCAGCAATAAATAAGGCGTCATCTCTTGGGTAAGCCAGTGCAGGGGGCGATGTTAATGCCTGCTTGAGTGCCTTGAAGGAGTCTTGACATTCGGTGGACTGGGTGGACCTTGGACTTCTTAGTTGGAGCATAAAGCGATTTTGCGACTCGTGAGAAACCAGGAAAAAATCGCCGGTAGTAAGTCGCCAAGCCAAGGAAACTCAGAACGTCCTCACCTGATGTCGGGGTCGGCCAATCGGTTATGGCACACAACTTCGCTGGGTCAGGAGGAACTACATTGGGTGAGGAGAAACTACATTGGTTTGAGTCCTGAAGCCGCTGAATAACCAGCTCAAGATTTCTCAAGTGCTCGGCGAACGTCTTCCCAAGGACCACGATATCGTCTAAATAAACAAGGCACGCGGACCAGGCCAGTCTCTTAAGAACCTTCTTCATCAGACGTTGGAGCGTTGCGGGAGCATTACACAATCCGAATGCCATGACTATGAATTGGTAGAGTGCACAGCCTGTGCTGAAGGCTGTTTTTTCGCTTTCAGGTGAATGTACTGGAACCTGCCAGTACCCGCTCTTGAGGTCGAGAGTCGAGAACCAAGTGGAACCCACGAGTGCGTCTAATATGTCATCTGTCCGTGGTAGGGGAAAGGCATCCTTCTTTTTTGACGTCATTCAGCTTTCTATAATCCACGCAAAATCGAGTCGGTCCGTCCTTTTTTTTTTTACCAGGGTTATCGGCGAGGTCCAGGGTCCATAGGCTGGCTCAATGACACCTTGTGTCAGTATTTCTTGAACAAGGTCATTTACGTGCCAGCGCTTAGCCAGCGGCACCGTGCGAGGTGGCTGTCGAATGGGCGCAGCATCATTCGAGACATACCGCATCATAAAGAATGATGCGGTGTGCGGGCATATTTGTTTTTTCTAAATCGGTGTTGCTAATGCTGAATGCCGTCGAAAAACGAGATAGAAAGCTTCTTAGAAGGACAGCGTCATCTTGTTGAAGTCGAGAAGCAGTAGTCTCGTATAGCAGTATAAGATGAGCGCCGAGGTCAACTGAACACGAGCCTAGCGAGGTCGCAGGTGTAGTTTCCTCGCAAAGAGCAACTGTTGGTTGAGCATCTTCACTTGCAACAAGACAGTCTGTTCTGCTGTGGGCTTCTTTTTGGTAACTCGAGCAAGTCATTGTTGGGAGGGTGGTTGCCGCCTGATGCATGGTTGACCACCGTGAGGCCTTGCGAGCGGCCTCCACTTCTAATGCATACGTGTGAGCGGCCCGAAATATGCGGGGCGTGGAAAAGACGCACAGCGTCTTGGACATCTTCAGATGCAATAGCATCAATGAACGCCGCAGTGCTGACAGCATCCACGGTGTCTTCGGAAGACCCGAGAGACGACAAGCGCGCAAGACGCTCAGTGTCGTCAGCTAGCTGGGACAACGTCTCACCCGATGCTTGTCGTCGATGACGTAGCTCAGCATGGTGAAGGTGACGTCGAGGCCCATCGCCGAAACGTTCTTCTAACGCCTGGACCAGCAAGAAGCACGAACCATGGAATTCTGGCTGCATGTGGGGGAGCACTTGCAACGCTGGACCGCTGAGGTTGCCTGCAAGTACTTGTGCCTGCTGCTCTTCGGTCCAGCGATTGGCTTTAGCAAGAATCTCGAACTGTGTTACGTGTGCCGACCATGTGCCTGTCCCGTCAAATTGCGATGACCGCAGCTTAAGGCGTGGAGTAGATAGAGGTATAGTCGACGCGACATTTGTCGTCAGTGATGTTGGCGGAAGATAACTTGGACTTGCCTGTGAAAGCCTTGACTGGACCAGCGCTCGCAGGTCATCAAGAAGTGCGACCAATATTCGTTCGAATAAATTCGACAGAACCTCCAAAAGGGCCGCGTCTCTGTGTCTGAGATCCTGGGCAGTCCGTTAGTGGTGGGCAGCCAGCAGTGCTTCAATGGCCGATGATGTGTCAGTTCGAATGTTAGGGTCGATGGAGTCGGGAACCGGCCGGGGCGCGATGGCTTCTCCGGTTCGCGGGATCTCATCCTCAGGCTGTCGAGGAAGGTCCATGCGTGCCGGCAGAAGGCGTCTTCACTGAAGATCCCACTTCTGACACCAGTGTAACGCTTTTTTTTATGCGTCTCCCTTGCCCCAATCTGTTCCCTGCTTGTCCCCGACGGGACGTCTTCTTCCTCTTCTTGCAACCGTCACGATATATATATAATTACTAAATCCAAAAATATTGTCGCGAGAAAATTAGCCACGGGATGCGTTTTGAAAAGGTTTAATAAATATAAGTAACAATATCTTTTCTTTTTTGTCCTCTCCAGCAGCAGCAAACTCTTGATGTTTAGACTTTATTTGAGTTCATTGAAAAAGGTTTTCAATATTAGAGCTTACGTCTATTACTACCTTAGAATATTAATACCCCCCCCCCCCCAAACACAAAAATTAATAGCAACATTTTTTCTTTTAAAGTGGCCCAACAAAATATTTTGACACCCCCCCCCCCCCCCCCCCCGGTCCCCTCAAGCAGATATGCTGAATAAATTTCTGCCTGGACATAGTGGACAAATCATTTGTCGAAATTCGCTGTTTCAAAAATCGTGCGGCTGCTACAACTTCTGTGACGAAAAAGGGCGTGGCATCGTCAAATGAACGGATGAAAAAACTAAGTCAGGGAGAAGGTCTGACAGTTAAGATTGTAGATATGCATTAAGTATGCAACGTAGCATAAGTTCGGTGACAATGCTGAATGTTTTATACATAATATACTGTATAAATGACGTACCCAGGCGAATAACCACGAGTTCAGGGTGGAATCATATATTATGGACTGAATAAAGACATTACAGTTTGCATAATACGAAAAGAAGATTTTCTAAAAACTGCGATTTTTGAACTCCGGAGCAGGAGTTAACGTGTTTGGCACTGGGCACCTAAAGGCCCACGCAACAATATTTATTCATTTATACATATATATATATATATATATATATATATATATATCCGGTGTACTGACGGATGCATCCATGTACGCATTCTTTACACTCCCAAAGCTTTCTGTAATTGCGACTTCGGAATTTCAGTAAGCGTGTGAAAGTATTCCAGTCTCTATCACTAATGGAATCGTGACTGACCGAATAATTCTATCAGAATTTTCGGATTTTTATTATTAATGTCTTTTTAATAATATTCGATACGTTGAATATTG
Organism: Ixodes scapularis; assembly: GCF_016920785.2. NCBI lineage: Eukaryota > Metazoa > Arthropoda > Arachnida > Ixodida > Ixodidae > Ixodes > Ixodes scapularis. The sequence continues at coordinate 36,463,555 of NW_024609883.1, forward strand.
AGGATGTCGCTCAATTTGTACTATATTTTATTAGAGAGCTTAGATTTAAGACAGGGAGCAACTCAAACCCCGGGGAACATTTGCAATGTTAATGGCGAACGACACCTGATCAGATTGGTCCAAAAACTGCAATGCGCGGCTTCGGTCGTGTGGCGAAAAGGAAAGCGGGCAGAAAGGCCGAGATCCTCGCAGCAGACGACCAAACGTTTCGTCCTGTCCTCGCAGATCGTGTTGCAGACGCAGTCCATAGACCACGGGACGCAGATCGGGAGCTTGGAAAAACACTCTGTAATCTAGGCAGACCTTTTTTTGTTAGCTCTTCATTTCTGCGCGTCCCTACGGAAGAATTGGCGACTCTGCAGCAAGATCGACGGCAATCAGCGGCTCAAACTGAGAGCCGGGGTGACAAATTCGCCTGCCAGCCTTATCCAGCGTATCAGATATTCGCAGCGCATGGCGGTCTATAAACGAAGCCTTCAATTGTGTAGGTTCAACAACACGAAATTAAGATGGTCATTACTCAGAGCCGTGTATTTTGGATATTTTGGGCTATTATTTTCTTTTTCAAGTCAAGTTCTCGGGCACTATAAATAAATGTTTTTGAATTCAACATTCGAAATATTGGCATTTCACTTTTCAGTCACACTTCGACACAATTCAATTCAAAATTGATTCGAGCTAAAATTTCACAATTCGCACACCTCTATATTCAAGACTTGGGCATACGCAGCATCCCCTTTTCCCAGCTTGTACTATTGAATTGTGAATTCTTTTGGGCGATATGTTCGAGAAAAGACCTTACCTGGTAGGGCGGCGCGACAGAGCGTCGAAATAAATATCATGGGCATGACAAGGCAAAAACATTTTTGAATCATTTGTACACGGGACGGTGCGACACGTAAATATGAGACAAGTTTCACCTGGTAATGACGTAAATCTCAGATAGGTAAAGTACTAGCTTCTGACTTTCTCTTTGAAATGAGTTCTTACATGTGTTTCGAAAGAATATAAGTCGTTACAAAGGGAGATCAAATTACTCAAAACAAGGAGCAGCTGTTAAATCTAAAGATAAGCGCTTTAGAACCGGCATTCAACTTGTGTCTGGTTTATTCATGCGCGTGAATCGTGTCAAAAGGACGCGTTTATGAGACATTTTTACCAGTTTTCACCATGAATGTGTACAAAGAACCGATATGATATTTGTCCCTTTTTACTTTATGGTGGTATCATTAATTGTTACTGTAGTTGCGATATCACCGTTGCGTATCTACTTGTCTGTTAATATTTTATTTCGCCTATTCAAACCGTTTTATCCTAAAGTTATTGAATAACTATAAAATCTGCCCGATAAAGAGTTAAAACTTCACTGTTAAAAATTGACGCAGCCATATTTCCCCCTGTCAGCCGTCAAGATTTTACGCACGCTTTTATCGCATGTTGCAAAGTCTTTTCTCAACTTTTGATGAATGGGGTAAATAATAAAAAAAGAGTCATGATACATGTCTTATATAAACATTGCATACACTTCACAGCAACTTCACATAATAGCGGTACAAATATAAGCAGTTAATATGACGTTGCATAAGTGTTTGGATTCCTTCTCCAAAAAGGCGTTATCGCCGAGGCTCTGCCGTTCCATGATACGCCTCAGCGAGATCATTCCTTGCCACGGACGTGTCATCTTTAGAGAGAAAACTACGTGAAGCTTCGGGAAACAGAGCAAGAGACGTGCTTGATGATAGGAGTCAGGCAAGAGCCTCTGTAGTACCTGATATCTTTGAGCTCGTGATGGAACCACCGAGAACCCAGGTGGCAGCTTTAATTAGGTAGGGACGTTTAAAATACTGTGCCACTTCATTAGAGCTGCTCGCGTGTGTGCTGTGATTACCCGAAGAAGTAGCTACAACATATATCTAAGTTCCATGTAGATTTGTACCATACTCATAACAAGCAACCAAATTATTTGTAAAGATTTACATGCTAGAGTAATTTTGTTTTCATTTGAGTGCATTTTTTAGAAAGTAATCTCGAGAGTAATCTGAACATGTTTGGAAGTACTGAGATTACCCTTAACCGTAACTATATTTTCCATTTCCCATCCCAAGGGTGCCCTTGTTTGTGCAAGCTTCTTAATGCACGAGTCCTATTAGAGTGACAAACAGAAATAAACGACAGCGACAAGCTTCAAATCAGAGTCTTTCGCGATTTGACAGGCTTTGTAGAATAAAAGAGGCTATGCTCAAACACTAGCATCATGCACGTGAGGGTATCCTTGGCAGGCTTGCAATTACTCGTGCCTACTTCACGAGCATCGAACGACTAAACGCCTGTAAAATGTACAATAGCGAGCATACTGCATGCGTTTGAGACTTGTCGCTGTCGCTTGTTTCTGTTTGTCGCTCCACTGGGAATAAGGAATCCTCAAACCAAGTCTTCGGCAGGAGGATGATCTACCGAAGTTGGCAGATTAATGAGATATGTAGTTTATATTCGGCGGTCTAGTTCAATAATGGCTTGTACGAAAGACTCGTTTTCAAACCGGCTGAAAAATATGTCGTTTTAAAATCCGAAGTGATTGGAAAAGTAACGGTGAAGGTTTTCAAGTAACGGTCAATTACTTTTCTTCTCAAGCAATGAAGTAATATAATTGAACACTTTGTGACCGATTTTAATTGTAATTGTAATAGATTACTTTTTTCGTGTGACGTGTTCAAGTAATAATTATGTAATTGTGCTGTGTGTATGTTTAGACCTCCGGAAGTTCAGGGTGTCACAAAAACAATTTACAGATTACTGTTTACCGCAAATATATACCAGGCATCGCCGAACAGTCATTCTCCGCCCAAAGGTAGCGCTAGAGGTCACAACCAGATGCCAATGTTTCAACCCGATCTGATACCTTAATGTAAAGTTATAAGTGATCTGAAAATTTCAATTGGAAAATGGCGGCCGGCGGAGTTCTCGAATACATGGGGCTCTATGGCACCCGAAACCGAAAACGGGCGAAAATGGGCTCCATTTTCCCATTGAAATTTTCAGAAAATCACTTATAACTTTTGAATAAGGTATCGGATCGAGCTGAAACTCTAGCGCTGCCTTTGAGCGGAGAATGAGCGTTCGGCGATGCCTAGTTTATTTTTGCGGTAGAAAAAAACCCTGTAACTTTTTTTTTTTACACCTTGTATGCTTTAGTGGGCGTCTGGTGTCCCAGCTGTTGATGAGCGATTTAGCCAGTGCAGTACAACCGCTCGGCTGAGGACTTTAACGTGCACCCCACAGTAGTGATGCACGACCGCACGCCGGTACGATGCTCCTCGAGATCGAAACGTGTAGGGGTGGGGAGTGAACCCAGGATCCCTGGCTTCTGCAGCGCGAACTTTGACTCCACGTGCTCCTAGCTGCATGGTAACGTGTACAAGACTGGTTCTTTATTGTTATGAAAATATTTTATCGCTCTTGTTTTTGTTACCCAGGACACCGGAATCTAAAAAAACAACACCCCTTGTACTTTTTTTTATGGCATGCCTGTGACATTTACGTCCCCTCATGGTGACTTAGTTCATACCTGTGACGCCACGACGAAAATTCGTCTCAGTGGTTGTGAGACTTGTGACTTATCCTGAGCAGAAAAGGACATGTGGACATGTTCGGTGGTACCAAACGTGGTGGAAGCTTTTTGAGATCGCATATGTCCAATACCTAGAGAAACCGTAACGTTTCCGTCATTCAGTTACCATTATTGTTATACCTACGATCGGACAGAAACCTACGGCCAGGTAAACGTTTACGTCAACCTCCATCTTGTCCCTAACTTGGAGCAAAAATTCGGTTTAAGGTGGGTGTGTGGCTAAAGAACCTACGAGACGTACATTCTTTAGCATCCAGGCCCCCGAGCTGAGAACGTACTGCGCAGCTCGGCGGCCTGTTTGTTAAGTTAGATGTGCAGTAACGTCACTGTGGCGAGCAGCGTCACTAGATCAAATAAGTTGTACAAGCTCCACAAAAAAAAAAAAAAAAGTGAAGCGCTGCCATTTAATGCGGCGCGGCGACGCTCGTGTTGAAGCCCGCCCGACCCGCTCGTCTGGCTTGCCTCGGTACCGTTAGATATGCCGTGAAACACATGGTTCTTTGTAGCGTGATAATGTCCGAATTGAGACAACATTTCCTGAGACTTTTGAGGTAAGTTCACGCTCGCCGGGCCTCCGTATTTGTTTAAAGGAGCGGTGCAACGATATTTAATTGGAATGTTTTTCACTTGACACGAGCTTACTGGCACACCTGAGACTCAAGGATACTCACACGCAACGCCACTGGCCAAGAAACTCCTTTGTTGCGGTGTAATTTCAAAGACAAAAGCGATCATTTTCATTCCATCTCTCCTTTGCAAAATTTGATGACGTAACGTGGGGATCGCTGTACACCCAAGTTACGATATTTGAATGCGGTTCATAGATTGGACAAGAGCATTGCATGGGCACTCGACTTGGGCTCGTGATAATTGTTAGCTCGAGAAGCATTCGGGTAGTGACCCGTGTCCAGTCACTGCAACGGCGACAGTAGCCGAGCCATAACAATGTCTGAAACTCAGCGCGTGGCCTGTGCTTTGCCAACCTTAGCGCGTGGCTATGATCAACACTGTCGGCATATAATCGGCTCCAGATCACGTGGCCGCTTGTTCTCGCTGCGAGTTGAGGTGGTGAACGCTGCTCGTTTTTTTTTAATTTTTTTCTGGGACTCCTATTGCGTGGTGTGAAAAACGAACGCGTGTTTCATAGGTCATTAACGTTAGGGATCCGTTTTAAGCGGTATTTGCGCGAAGTACGAAAATTGTTGCATCGCTCCTTTAAGTTTTCGACATTCGGCACCAAGGCAAGCAACTCGGAGATTGCTATCGTGGCTTCTGGCGCATGGACCGCTGTGTTTTCGTCGTTTGCCGACTGAAATACCGTAAACTTCCCTCTTCTGGTATTATGTTTTTTGTGTCAGAAGTTCAAGCATAAACTGATGCGTACGTTCCAAAGCCGCATTAGGAAAGAATGCCAATTTCAAGACGTGTTCGTCATTTGAAGGATGCGGGTTGTTTTGGTATTTCTGTTCGGCTACGTCGAGGCTACTAATAGAGCATCTGAGGTGGTGCAAAACGGCCGAGTTATTCCTCTCATCTCTTCTTTACGTGTGAGATAACCTCTGTCACTTGCGTGTGCTTGCCATTTCGAAGGCGTGTAACTAAGGGGTGAAAATTTCAACACATCGCTTCCGATCAGCTGATCAGCGTGGATTCATGTCGTACGTGTGTACGTGAAGTAGAGATTGGAGCCGTTATTCTTACAGTACCTGCTACAGTTTCGCGGCAACAGTTGTGGGATCTTGCTAGCTACCAACACAGGTACCGATAGGGTAACAAAAGGGTTGTCTCAACAGCGGCGATATCTCAGAGGAGACGTCAAACCTGGTACCGCGGTCCCCACATCTCCGCGGCAATGTAGACGACGTTTAGGGCTACATTACGGCGGGTCGGTTCGATTAATAACCTCCGCCGGTGCAATGATCGTCTACCTTGTCTCACTCTCTCGAATATAGCGGAAAAGAAGACACACGTACCCGAGTAAGGACAGAGTTCAAGAGCATTTATTAGAACACTCTTAAACGAACTACAATGTCCCCATCTAAAATGCCGCCTGCGCCGGCAAGGTAAGAAAAGGTCCTTACCCGCCAGACGCGGGGTTCCGGAGAGCCAAAACCGGGGAAGCATCGGAGAAGTCGCCGATACATGTTCTATCTCTTTCGCGGTCACCCGGACGATTTCCTTTCCCGAAAGCGGGAAAAGTAGAGGCGAAAACCTTCTAATCTGTCAGCAGTGATCTGCATCCGAGCGGGGGGACGGAAAGAGGTCCCCCCGGAAAAGAGTGAAAGGAGGGCCCCCCAAGCCAGGCGGCCCTCCGCCTCACGAACAGGTCGGAGCTCACGGCGAAGGCGGCCGAGCGTTCCGACCCGCGGCCGTTATCGCAGCCATCGGGGAAGGCAGACCACAGGGATCCCCACACAGTGTACGAGTTGTGAGACACTTCGTAGTCTATGTGAAACGAGTTCATTTGTGCAAGCATATATGCCTGCTCACGTGCCTGATCTAGCAACATGCTTGTTGACATGTTTGTATGAGCGCGTTAATTTAAGCTCGCTTTATGTCAACTACTCTTTTTTTACTGTTGCAGTTGTGCTTAAAATAAATTCATGATAATGTTGTCTTATTAAACTCATGACGCTCCTACGATCTACATTTCAAGTCAAAATAAAGACATTTTAGCTATCTCATTGCACCAATGAGAATGCGACACAGAAAGGCTGGGGTGCAAAGACCACTGTGAAAACTTCACTGCCTAACTACTCAGCTTCTTTTTTGTAACGCGAATGCACTTTCGCACGAGACACCAATCGAAAGTTAGACGTGATGGAGAAGGTGGCTGTAGCAAATAATAATAATAATAATTATTGGGGTTGTGTGGATATTTATATAGCGTGTAGTCGGTCAGCCATTTTAAAGTTGCGACAAGTCACTCGCTGTAGATGAGCAATTTAGCCAGTGCAGTACAACCGCTAGCCTGGGGTCTTTAACGTGCATCACGCAGTAGTGATACAGGACCGCACGCCGGTACGATGCTCATTCAGATCAAAACGGAGAGGGGCATTGAACCCAGGATCGTGGGTTCTGCAGCGCGAGCTTTCGCTCCAGGTGCTCCGAGCTAGTGCACGTTTAGTATTTTAGAAATGAGGAGGTGGCCTCCTGCGTACCCGGGGGCCCAATCCCGGACGACGCAGGAGTGTGGATGGAACGCGAGACGGTGGTGTTCTATCTGCCTGCGAATAGCGATACAGAGACCTAAAATTCTGAAAATCTAAATCGCCCGGTGACCTACATGAGACGTAGAACTTCTCTCCCCAAAGCTCCGAAGGTAGGACACCGGGCGGTTTCGATGAAGCAAGTCGACAAGGGCGCTACATTTCCGCTGTCGGGAACGAGTGTCCGGCGGCTATAGAGACAAAGAAAGACACGTCCACGCTGTGCGGAAACTGGTAACACATTCAGCATTTCTTGAGTGGTTCTTGTAGATGACGTAACCTATAATTATGCGACGTCACCTACTTAATTGAAGGAAAATAAAGAACGAAAGTACCAAGAAGGAAAACGAAAAGAGGAAACTCAACAGATGGCAGCAAGTGCTGCCACCTGTCAAATGTATGAATCACTACAGTGCGCTAGACTACCCGGCCACCTTATACCCGTGCCACACGGGCAACTCGAATTTCATTTACAGCGAATTACATTTGTATGATCGGCGAATCAGCTCGCAATCTGTCGCGCGTGGAGTGCGCTACGCCCGGAGTGTCGCGCGTTGATTGGCCGTCCGCTCAAATGTCATTTGTTGTAAACGGTATTCGAGTTGCCCCTGTGGCACGGGTATTGTTCTCTTGTCTCTTATAAAAGAATACACATGATGGACTATGGGACAGGCAACCCTTTCTCTTCCATACATAATGTAACAGGCAGGACAGCGCATGCGGTTTAAAGAAAAAGGGCGTAACACTTGATGTTACTGTCATTTTTTAACACTTTTGAGCACATCCTGGCCAGGTTCATTAGAGTACAGTGATCTATACAGAGGGACCACTAGCAACACCTCCACTAGATCTTTGCAGACCTTTTCGGCCTCCGTCGCATGGACGCATGGGCACTGCAATCTTGGAATCACGTGACGCAGCCGCCATAAGGTGGCTTCAACTCGTCGATCCACTCTCCCCTCGGCGACTTGGCGAAGGCGTTGCATTCGCGTTTTCCGTTGCTTTTCACCGCGTTTCTCGCTTTGTTGTAAATTGCCGCCCGATGTTTACATTTACAACTTAATTGCACGCAATCGTTATGTGCACGACGACATATGCAGGGTGATTCCACGTCGGTTCATGCAATGATGGTCCGGGTCATAATTTAGATATTTTTGTTAAAAATATATATGAAAGCCATGTTCTTGGGAGGAACATTCAGCTAGATATGAACGCCGTAACAATTTTTTTCGCTGAGAAATAAAATGGAGAAGCTTGAGGCGTGGAAATTGAGAATATTTCACAATGCAACTTTGCACAGTCGTCATTTCCTTATCGAACCTTTCACGGCACCATAACTTTTTTAATAGGTTTTACAAAGGTTATACAACACATACATAAAAAATTAAAAATATCCATAAAATATTTCAATGCAAACAAAAATATCAAACATGGCACAAGAACGCGTTTTAGAGACATATTCACAATTTTTTCGCAAATTAACCATCTTTCATAATACTTCACAAAACATATCAAAATGCGCGTATTTAAATATTCTTTACGAATATATAAAGATAATATGCCCACCCTTAAACATATTTTTGTTATCAACGCGGAAATTCGGCTGATTTCTCAAAATGTGGCAAGATTGGGCGTCGATATTTAAAAAACTCCATCTTTTATTTTCTTTAAACTCCCCTTGGCACTTTGCAGTGACTTGAACTAACCTGTTATGGCAAAAGATTGAGTAACATATGACCTCCAAGCGGGGAAAGCTACGATAAACCTTCATTTGGAGCGAGCCGACGTCTTCGTCATAGCGGCTTTGCCGCACAGCACCAAACGTTTGGGCTTTAGTTATGGCATGTATTTTATATTATTAAAATTCTTTTTTTATACGCGGTGAGTATTAGTGACGTGAAAAGGAGCTTTGAGCTGGAATGCCATTAATTAGCTTACAATTCACAGGAATAAAACGGCCCCACTCTGCAAATTCGCTACCTATGCATCATACATAAGCTTAAAACTCTCAGTTGCGCGAATGGCCATGTATACATCTTGCCTCTCGGCATATGCTGACTTTCACAGATGAGTTTCCTGGAGAGTTTCCTGGATTCCTTTGACAGGTTTTACGGTGGTCCACTTTGCTTGCTTCACCGCACGAAACTCTCGAACTCGAAGACAGTTGTGAGCACTGCGCAGAGTGGTTTGACGCGTTTTGCGAAGTGCTGAAGGCATGTAGTTCTCACCAGGAACGCAAGCGATTGTACGTGCTTCTGCCATCAATCATCCTGAAGAAAACAATATTGCGTCTGGTGTCGGGTGCGACTGCCTACATGATTGATCAAACATGAAAACTGAAGCGCAAAGGTGGTGTTCGGGCAACCCCTGATCCCTACATGGGGAAAAAGGCGAATGCCGAAGACGGGGGGGTTGCAATTGAGTACTACACACGCGACGACCTCGCATGCTCTGTTCAAAGCCCCGACAAAAAGGACGTCGTCAAAGCCATGATCAACGACATGTTCAAAGTCGTAAAAAGGTTTATGACCCGCTCTATTAAGGAAGCTTACCAGCTGTTTAGGAAGGACCATCCCCAACCCGAGCTAGGCATCTCCAAATTTTATTCCCTACGACCAAAATGGGTAAAAAAAAAAAAGTCCCGAGCACGAGGTGTGCGCATGCATATATTGCGTCAATTTTCAGTTGCTTTTAACGGCAATAACAAATGCCCCAACGAAGACATTTACTGAAGACGACCTCAAGCGAATCTACCTCTTCTGCGCTCCACAGAACGATTGCTTTCTGCGCCGTTGCGAAAAGTGCCCAAAAACGCAGAGCATCTCGCTGCAGTCGCTTCATCTCGACGAAGACCAAGAGATCTGTTTCGCGTTATGGGACGCTGGCGAACTCGTCAAAAAGGTTATGGACACTTCTGCCTTCCTGCGGCAATAGGAGAGCGAAAAGTATATGAGGCATTCTTACATCCTTGACCTTGAACGAAGCCTGATACATGACACAAGAACCGCCTTACCACCCAAGGCAGTGATGTTCCACTTCGATTTTGCGGAGAAATGGACAGTACTCTTTCCAGCGGAAGTGCAGAGTTTTCATTGAAAAAAAACTCAAGTGTCTCTCTCCACAAGTGTGGTTACGTCCACGCAAGGCACGCAAAGCTTTGCCGTTGTCACCGATGGTACACGAAACATGACACAGCTCACGCTCTTCTAGCCACATAGGCCATAAAAGAGTATGTCAATGTTCATTTCCCAGTCTTTTTTGAAATAATTTTTGTATCAGACGGAGCGGCGGCGCATTTCAAGAATCGCTTCCAATTCCATGAATTGTCTCGGAAGCCGCACTCTTCGGCAAGATGGATCTTTTCAGCCACTGGACACGGAGAAAGCGCTTGTGATGAAGTAGGTGGAAGAACCAACGCTCACCAAGTTCCTCGCTTGCGTTGAGTTGAGCGAGATCTTCGCTCAACTCAACGATTGCCACCGCTAAAGACTTTGTGGAAGTGCGACGTAAAAAAGTAACAAATGTCTGCATGTTCCACCTGTCTGTGGAACGGGTTCGAGAGTTTCGTGCGGTAAAGCAAGCAGAGTGGACCACCATAAAACCTGTGAGAGGATTCCAGGCTTCTCATCTGTGGAAGTCATCATATGCCGAGAGGCCGGATGTATACATGGCTACTCGCATAACTGAGAGTTTTAAACTTATCTATGCATAGTTAGCGAATTCGCACAGTGGGGCCGTTTTGTTCCTGTGAATTGTAAGCTAATTAATGGTATTCCAGCTCAAAGTCCATTTTCGCGCCACTAATACTCAGCCCTTATGAAAAAAAAAATTTTAATAATATAAAATACATTCCATAACTAACGCTCAAAACGTTTGGTGCTGTGCGGCAAAGCCGCTATGACGAAGACGTCGGCGCGCTCCGAGTGAAGGTTTGTCGTAGCTTTTCCCGCTTGGAGGTCATATGTTACTCAATCTTTTGCCATCACAGGTTAGTTCAAGTCACTGCAAAGTGCCAAGGGGAGTTTAAAAAAAATAAAAGATGGAGTTTTTTAAATATCGACGCCCAATCTTGCCACATTTTGAGAAATCAGCCGAATTTCCGCGTTGATAACAAAAATATGTTTAAGGGTGGGCATATTATATTTATATATTCGTAAAGAATATTTAAATACGCGCATTTTGATATGTTTTGTGAAGTATTATGAAAGATGGTTTATTTGCAAAAAAATTGTGAATATGTCTCCAAAACGCGTTTTTGTGCCATGTTTGATATTTTTGTTTGCATTGAAATATTTTATAGATATTTAAAATTTGTTATGTATGTGTTGTATAACCTTTGTAAAACCTATTAAAAAAGTTATGGTGCCGTGAAAGGTTCGATAAGGAAATGACGACTGTGCAAAGTAGCATTGTGAAATCTTCTCAATTTCCACGCCTTAAGCTTCTCTATTTTATATCTCAGCGAAAAAAAATTGTTACGGCGTTCATATCTAGCTGAATGTTCCTCCCAAAAACATGGCTTTCACATATATTTTTAACAAAAATATCTAAAATATGACCCGGACCATCATTGCATGAATTGACGTGGAATCACCCTGCAGTTAATTTTGTAACCGATTTCGACTATTTTCACCGTCGGCGTACCGGATACGCGTGAGGAGGGAGGAGCTACAGGAATCAGGGTCAGACCTGGCGCATATTTAGCCCAATTATTTATGGCAAGTGGAGTTTACACAGTGATAGTGGCGGAATATTCGAAATAAGAATAGCACAATGTATATGTAAAATCGCGCATTTAGAGTCTGAATTAATGTGACCAAAATACTACTGAGCATATGAAGCGATGTGTGTTTTCTGAAAACCTACGGCCTTGCCTTCATAACAAATTTAAAATAGTTGTTTTTGATCATATATAAGACATATAAGATATACAGGAGACGAACGTTTAACTCACATTTTATCTGATTTTTTGGAATAATGGCAAGGTCCGCATCGGGCGATTTGTTTGTTCACAACATTACATCTCACTCTCTTAGACGGTCTTAAATTGTTTTTGCAATAGAAACGTTTGCCTGATTTGTTTATTTGTGAATTTAGAGTAACTGTACACTATGCTCGGTCAGACATCTCCAGTCATCAAATTGTGTTAAGATTTTTATACAGAATTTGATTAATGAATTTTATTTATTTTAAACCCAAAGACCCCTGTGAAATAATCTATCGCAGGTAGCTTGAGAGTGCCTAGGGCGCATTGTGTGATGCCGAAAAGAAGCCACCTACATGGAAATCACCCAAGTTCAGGGTTGTTTTTAAATCGCATCAGTTTGGATGGAGATCTGTCATGAAGGTTCATCAAGTCGTGCCTAGCATTCGACTTCAACCAAACGTACAAGAGATCAGTTCTCTCGCACCCTTAATTTTATTTGGAAAAGTTTATACAAAAACAAAATTTCAGTTTTCACTTGATCGGCCTCACTTATCTCATGTGCCAAGCACGTCGTAAGCAAATTTCAGTAAAACAAATAGTTCATTTTCTAACGCCAACGTTGTTAAATGCTGTTCATAAGTACTTTAGCAAGGTCAATAGCTAAATGAATTTCTCACCTGACCCAGGACGCGGTCTATCGAAATATATCTCGAGTACTTTTTTTTTTAAAGAAAACAGCTTGAGACAATATCACCTATTTCTTAGAATATCTGCGTAATATAGGAGAGATTTCGAGTTTCTAAAGTTCATAGAAAGTTGGTGTCCGCGAAAATCAGTCAGTGAACTTGCGACTTCGTGTGTTTTTCGCGATTTAGGAGGTTTTTAATTAGGTTGTGGACCTGCATTTTTACTATATATCTACTCATTAGTCTCTTCATTAGTTTATTTTTGGAAACTAGGGTCAGTGGGTCAGGCCGTAAAGGATGGGAGCCCTCATTGTTTCGCCGCCGAACCTGACCGAAATTAGCGACGAGCATGACCAGATGCATCGTAAAGCGTTCGTAAAAAAGTCCGCGAATATGACTCGAAAGCACTTCGTGGTTCTCGAATTGGCTCAGTACCACAGTTTTACTGGTTGTGCCCTATAACGGGTACATTTGTATGACGAAACTAGGCGAGAACAACATAACACACCAACACAGCCGAGAGCGCGCAGAAACCGAAACCAACCAAACTGAAGCCACCCAATGGTGCCGAGTGCGTCAGCGCCCACTGTGCGCCGGTCGGGTAACTACTGAGGTGAAAAGGTCCATACAATATCTTCCGAGCCACAAAACTGAGGTACTAAAAAAAACTCACTTTCAAGATTCGAAAAGAGGGCACCACTTCACGCTAGTTACCCTGAACACTCGTACAAATCCCGCCCTTGACGATGAGATCGGGCGTCGAGAGGATTTTCTTCTTTGCCTCGGTATTGTCGAAGGCTACCCCCATGCATGATTCATCTGATTGCCCTTAGGACGATGACATCGGCTAGCAGGAACCGGCGACGCAGTTCGCCTCAAACATCCTCGACACGATATGGCCGCGCCTTGGCGTCAGCGTGCAGGAAAACGCTATTTAAAACGAATGACCCGGTCGGCAGTGATGGCAGCATAATGCTGGTATCCTGTGACACTTCCTCAGACCTGCTCCCGCGGTCCGTGATGGCCGCTGAATCCGCTCCTTTGGAGCTAGACATTCCACGTCCGTCCACCTTGTTGTTCGAAAATGAAATCCGGCCGCGCAGACACGCTTCCACGACTTGGGAACGAGCGGGGGTTTATATTTAGCTTCCGTGTTCCACTCTTAAAGGCGAATCTTAAACGTCCTCCTGTAAGTTTTTTTTTTTTTTTTTTTTTTTTTTTTTTTTTTAGTTCAGTGCCAATTGGTGGCTAAAAGTCAGTTTCACTTCTGAGAAACTAATGGCGGTTATGAAACAATTTCATTGGGCACCATTGCTTTTGCACGTCATAGCAGATCAGAACTGGTTCTTCGATAACCCGCCACTTCTTTCTGGTAACGTAGCAACGCTACGCTAGTTGTAGCATAGCAACCGCATCTAGAAGTAGATTGGTCCGTCGGATCACTTCAAGAACAAACGCGAGCGGTTTTTTTTTTTCAATCTCTTTTTTGCAAATCTTGATAATGTAGCCGGGCGGTCGAAGTATGCCGGCAGTGGCGATATTTGAACGCGGCTCATAGATTGGACCCGAGCATTGCGTGAGCAGTCGGTCTGCGCTTGTAATAATCAATAATACTTGACAAGCATTCGGGAAGTGGCCCGTGTCCAATCGCTGCTATGACGACAATAGCCGAACCTTAACAACATCTCGAATTTAGCCCTTGTCCTATTCTTTGCCTGCCCCCAGCGTGTGGCTAGGATCAACATTGGCGGCATATAATCGGCTCCAGATCACGTGGCGGCTTGTTCTGGTTGCGAGTTTAAAAGGTAAAAGGGCTACTCGTTTTTTTGTTTGTTTGGAGAGGGGAGGAACGTATGGGGAGAAAGGAACGAGTGTTTCATAGGAGATTAACGTGAGGGATTTATTCCAAGAGGGATTCGCGCAAAGTACGAAAACCATTGCATAGCCTGTTAAAGAAACGCCGGACGTAAATTATTGGGAACTTTTAGCAAACCGCTATCGTGTTCCGCGTACAGCACAACTGGAGCCTTAAAAGCATGCTTCGAAGGCTAAGATAGTGCGGTACACGGAACACGGCGACGGTTTGCTAAAAGTCCCAGATCCAACTCAGCAACTTCATTGGCTGAGGAGTGATAATAAGATGCTGAAAACTCGCCACGTCCTGCGTTTTGTTGAGCTCTCACTAACTTTAGTCACTGAGAGCTAAAGAAACGCGGACGAGACATGTCTTTAGCATCTTAGTATCACTCTACAGTCAATCAGATTACGTCGTTAAGCGACAAGAACGTCAACCAACGAATCACGAAGCACGAATCGTGATCATAATATCCTAATAAGTCGGACCCGGCGTTTCTGAAGCTGCAACACGTCGGAACAACCCTTCTTCGTATACTACGAATCAATCACATCAAGAAGTAAATTGGTCGGGTGGATCTCTTGCGACCGATCAATCGCGAACGAAGGTAATAATAGGTAAAAAGACGGGGGGGGGGGGGGGGGGGGGGAGGGGGGGGTGTACCTGTTTGGACCTGTGATGGCCTCTCCTACGTATTTCTTAGATTTGTTGCTTCGTGGTGCCCAGTGCACCACTCTGTCGCCGCCGTCGTTTCATTCGCATCCTAGAGCACTAGTCAGTCTACTCGTGCATCATACAAACAAACACGATGTTCGCTGGAGACACGCCTAATATATTGTCTGCAGGCTGCCTTTCGCGTGATCTATAATGCTCGAGTCTCACTAGAGCGACAAACTGAAACAAGCGACTCCGGCAAGCCTCAAACACCTGCAGCATGCAGGCGGACGTATCTTTGGCAGGCTTGCCATCACTCGTGCTTACGAGCGCCGAGAGACTGCGAACTTGCCAAAGGTACAATCGCGTGCGGCGTGCGGCACGTGTTTGAGACTTTTCGGTGTCGGTGGTTTCGGTTTGTCGCTCTAGTGGGACTCGGGTGTTAGCAGTGTCCTCGAAGTTTTTGTGCAACCGGCGTAGATGTATGAACCAGACAAAACGAGCTATACCCGATTTGAATCAGGTCCGACCTCCTGTACATGGTGATCAAAAACAGCAAAAGAGAAAAGGACAAAAGAGGAGCAGGAAAAGCACTTGTCCGGTCGTGTACGTCCCTCGCTCGTCCTTAATTGTTGTTTGCGCTGTTTTTGATCACCAAGTACAACGGATTCCAACTAGCTCAGCTTTCAGTCGTATTACCGACCTTCTGTGTCTTCAACAATACGCCATTCAAAGAATTACAAATCAATGCACAGCCCAGAGAGCGGTTCCTACGGCACCGCTCGCACAACGTTCGTCACTTGCGAAAGCGAGCACGCAAAGAACGAAGTCCTACACAACAATAGAGAAAACGCTAACCGACCAGTCGTTCCTGTTGAAACGATCTATACATAGAGAAAAACAGAAAGTGTAGTGTTTGCTAAGCAACATGCACTGAGAAGGAGGCGGCCTCCCCGCAGCTCATCGTATACCTCTCAGAGAGCGCGCTCTTTTTGTATGCATAGAAATCTATGGGCCCATTCGCCCCCGTGTCCCCCTCCCTCCCTGTTGCGTGAGAGCAACAAACTGCCCCATCACTTTGTATTCATGAGAGAGCGAGATAAATTGAGCGTGAGGGGCAGGTATAAGGGGGCAGGAAGTAGGCAAAAAGTTGCCTTTTTTTTTTGTGTGTGCATAGCTAGGGAAAAGGGGAAGTTGGGACATCCATGCGAAGGCAAGACTTTGCTGCAGGACATTATACCTCTTGCAAAAATGAAGCGATCCAAAAGGCGTAGTGCTGCGCAAAGCATTTTTGGGTTCGTTTTCGTCACTACATGTTTTGATTTCGATTTGCCAACCATCCCCAAAAATCTGTGCCATCGTATGCTTGCGCCACCTCTTAGCGTATTACGGTACGGCTGCGCCCCCATAGAAGCTCATGTATTCAATAAACAAATATGACCATAACTCCAAAATGTTATGCTTTAAACAATGTACCATGCCTCCATTTTACCATATCAGTCCATTTTAACATATACCACTATTATTTTGACAAAGGTTTAAGATGACGTATAAACTGCAGGTTCCACAGTCAAATTAACGTTTTGATGAATTGCCGCTACGGATAGTATCAAAGTCAATCAAAGTGTACAGTTTATTCTATAAAATACTCGGTATGATTTTATATATTAATTAGAAACCCTCCCTGTAATTATGGCAAATTATGTAGTATCTAAAATGTGAATTATATCTGTAGAAAAATATATTTCGGAGGCACCTCACGGCAAATACTTTTAGAAACAGCGAAATGCAAACGAACACAATTTAAAAACAGAACGAAATACAAGCTTCGCCATACCTCTGCAGTAAACCAGAAGAAACGATGATGTTCGGGGTATATTTTGTTTTTTCTCAAAATTATGTTTTTGGATTCCCGAGACCAATTTGCCGAATAAAGGCCGGTTCTCACATGCAGCAAAGCGTTGATGTAGCGCTGATTGATTGAAACGTTTATTTAATTTCCATGCCTCTGGTCTATGGAACCTCATGTGGCATGCGGCAAGGGGGAGTGGGAGAGGGGCTCACGTGCCGTCAGCTACTTATCGTCTGCCGTGAGCAACAGTTTTGGCGGTGCGATACGAAGCTGGTGAACGCTCCTGTCAGCACGTGCTTAGCGCGAGGTCAGTATTCTGCTACAGACATTAAGAAACAAGCAAACAAAAAGACTGTTATATGTTGCAATAATCTAATATTATAAAAAATAAGTTTTCAAAATGTTCTCGCTAACTAATAATGGATATTTAACTGATTATAACAAAGTGAAAGGGGGAGCACTGCGGTGAGTATGCCATTTATGAGAGGATGACTGCTTTAGTGAACTAAATGTTTACAATGAAAAATTAAAGACGTTTACAATTTCCTGTAACGCCGAATTAAAGCGCAGCTCTTAAGGAGAAGGAGGGGAGTGTACGGAGGAGGAGGCATAGGTTCGTTGTGACCCACACGAGTGACCGTGACGTCACGCGTGACCTCATTATTAGAAACGTTCCATGACGCAACGCGTGGGACCCTCATGATGTCTATTGTGAAGCTACGTGTGACGCCAATATGGGAAGTCCCATAATGCATTTCAATGCAATATGGGAAGTCCCATAATGCGTTTCCCATAATGACGTCACACGTGACGTTACGAGAGTCTAGAGTGGTGCAACGCGCGGGTCACGAGTGAGACCCGCGTGTTGCATCATGGAGTGTTTCCCATATTGCAACGCGCGGGACCCTCGTGGGGTCACTCTTGACTCTCGTGACGTCACGTGTCAAGTCATTATGGGAAACGTCCCATAATGCACCGCGCGGTTGCCCCGACGGCGACAGCGACGTCGCTCAGGCTGGAAGCGGCCGCTTAAAGGAGCTGTGCAACAATATTTGTACTGTGCACAAATACCGCTTAAAACGGATCCCTAACTTTAATGACCTATGAAACACGCGTTCGTTTTTCACCCCACGCAATAGAAGTCCCAGAAAAAATTTAAGAAAAACGAGCAGCGTTCACCCCCTCAACTCGCAGCCAGAACAAGCGGCCACGTGATCTGGAGCCGATTATATGCCGCCAGTGTTGATCATAGCCACGCGCTGGGGTTGGCAAAGCGCAGGACACGCGCTGAGTTCCAGACATTGTTATGGCTCGGCTGTTGTCGTCGTTGCAGCGATTGGACACGGGTCACAACCCGAATGCTTCTCGAGCTAGCAATTGTCACGAGCCCAAGTCGAGTGCCCACGCAATGCTCGGGTCCAATCTATGAACCGCATTCAATTATCGTCACTTGGGTGTACTGCGATCCCCGAGTTACGTCATCAAATTTTGCAAAGGAGAGATTGAATGAAAATGATCGCTTTTGTCCTTGAAATTACACCGCAACAAAGGAGTTTCTTGGCCAATGGCGTTGCGTGTGAGTATCCTTGAGTCCCAGGTGTGCCAGTAAGCTCGTGTAGAGAGAAAAACATTCCAATTGAATATCGTTGCACAGCTCCTTTAAGAGCGGTGCTCTAATCAACTATCTCTGTCGCCCTGAACACAAACACAGAAGTGAAAAAGTGAAGGAGCGTAAAATGAAAGACGTTTACAATTCTCTGTAATGCCGGATAACGGTGCAGCTCTTGAGGAGGAGGAAGATTGGAGGGTACAGAGGAGAGGGTATGCCCTCCTTCGCCTCCGTACCCTCCCCTCCTCCTCTACTGCTCCCCTCCCATTAAGCGGGAAATTTTCGGTAATTCCAGAAATTTGTCAACATTTTTCCACTAAAATTACCTAGAAATTTACTAAACTTTTTGGGCTAAATATAGCGGAAAAACTAATTTGGTGTTGATGTCACGTGACGTCGATTTTCCTGCTAAATTTATCAGGGAAACTTTTACGCTAAATCTATCAGAAAAGATTTACAGCTGAATTTCCACGTGACGTCCCATTCATTAACGTGACGTCACATGTGACGCCACGCGTGACGTCATGAGGGTAAACGTTTTCGGCTAAATTTGGCGGGAATTTTTTTCGCTAAACTTTGCGAGGAAATCCTCTCGCAAAATTTAGCGGAAGCTTTTCCCCTCTGAATTCAGCGGGTAAATTTCCCCGCTATATTTAGTATAAAAATTTTCTCGGGTTGAGTGGCGTCACTAGTGACGTCAATATGGGATACGTCCTACAATGCGACGCGCGGTTACGCCGATGGCGACGCCGAAGCCGCTCAACCCGGAAACGGGCACCTAAGAGCTGCGCTCTTAAAAAAAAGTCGGTAAAGGAGCGTTATGAAATAGACCACTTGACATCACATTCCTCGAAGAGTGCAGAAGCCCAAGATTTAGAAATAACACCGCCTTGTAGTCGGCGTCCCTAAATTTATCATTTCGTCGCCAGTTGAGAACTCGGTCGGCCTGAAAACGTTCCCGTACAAGGCGCGGCTTCCCAAATTAGAAACGATAAAAGAATGCCTGAAAACGGTCAAGCAATCTCCACTTCCAGACAAGTTTTCTCAAATATGGTTAATTTTAGAGGATTCGCCATAGCAGCAGCTTCTAGTCGAGGGTGCTAAATTTTGTATTTCGTAAACAGTTCAGCTCTTGGTCGACCTCAAGCAGTTTCTAAATGAGGCGAGCGTGCCAGAATTTCAAGAAATGAACGAATGCCTAACCAATCTCAGTTTGGGACCGGCTTTCCCAAAATGGAGTCGTTCTTGAGTATACGCCGTAGCACCAGAACGTTCTAGGAGTATTTACATTTTATATTCCGCCTTTAGTTGAAAACTGGATTGTCTTCAAAAAGTTCCCTGGCGAGAAGCGGGTATCCACATTTCAAAAGATGAACGAATGTGTAAAAACTGCCGAACCCTCAACCCTTTCAGACTGGTCTTCTCAAAAAGGATCCACATTGAAGTATTTGCCATAGCAGCAGGATGTACTCGAAGGTTTTATAGTTTATATTACGCCTTTAAAGGGGTTCTGACACGCCAAAAATAAAATATGAGATAACTACCCTGCTAGGACCCATGGTATGTTCCTATGATCCTCCTAAATTTGTTTTAATAATGGCACGATAGTGTCGTGGATAAATCGATTTATGCGCGGGTCCCTTGGATGCACCCAATTCGAAAAGACCGAAGAGGCTGGAGGCTGGTGACGTCACCAGCCAACCGCCCGTCGTCCCCTTGCGCGGTCACAGACTTGACTCTCTTGTCTCTTTTAACGTCACAAGCTTCAGCTTCCTCGTTTACCTTCCGCGTCTCGAGCATGCGGTCCGTGACGATTATGTCTACGCCATCGCTCGCCTTGTCAAAGTGTTCGGCATTGATGGCAGCAGCGATGAGAATGATTCTTATCCAGAGATGTTGTTCATTTTGACTGTGACGCGCTGGCGACCAGCTCCAGCGACAGCGAGTTACGGACGAACTCGCCGTGGTCACCGTCCTACTGGATCTCGCAGACGCATGCAAGGTGGAAGGTCAACGGGCCGGGGGCGAGAGCGAGAGTAGCGTTCGGTTTGCTGAGTTGCGTGGGCGGTTTTGGTCGTACCGCAACGAGGCGAGCTTGGGCGATCAGGGGGGCGGCTAGAACGAGAGCGTTCATGATCACGTGGTTTATAAACACCATGATGTGACTAACTTAGGCAGTGTTGCCTGGTCTCTGAATGAAAACCATGAAAATTCGGAAATTGAATATTGCAATTACTAGAGCTCTAAGAATCCCGTAACCCGGTGTATATATGAAGTAGCCACTTAGCATTCCATGTAAAAAATAATCTATCCGTTTTACATTCGTGTTATAACCCCTTAGAGGAGCCCAAATGTCGTCATTAAGTACTTTGGCGAGGCGAGAGTGCTCATAATGCAAAAAGATGAACGAATGAGTACAAACGGACGAGCCATTCTTCACTGTGAGACAGATAGCCTCAAAAAGGAATCATTCTGGAGTATTTTCTATAGTACCAGGATGGGCTTGAGGGCTCTGCATTTTATATTCCGCCTTTTGTTGGAAACTGGGTTGTCCGCAGAAAGCTCCCTGGCGAGGCGCGGGTGTCCAAATTTCAAAAGATTAGCGAATGCGTGAAAATAGCCGAACAATTCATTCTTTTTTGTTTGTTTGTATCAGTTTATTTGAGACAGCCTCAAGGGAAGTCTCAGGGGACATGGGCTTGAAGTGCCTGACGAGGCCACGCCACCCAGAACGGTTGTCTCAAATAGTATTCATTTTGAAATATTTGCCATAATATCAGGATGGGATCCAGGGCTCTATATTTTATAATCAGCCTTTAGTTGGAAACTATGTTGTTCCCAAAAAGTTCCCTGGCGAGGCGCGTGTGCCCTAATTTCAAAAGATTAACGAATGCGTGAAAATAGCCGAACAATCCCTCCTATAATAACGATTGTCTGAACAAGTATTCATTTGGAAGTATTTGCCACAATACCACGCTGAGCTCGAAAGCACTACATTTTATATTCCGCCTTTAGTTAGAACCTGGGTTGTCCTCAAAAAATTCCCTGGTTAGGTGCAGGTGCCGGAATTTAAAAAGATGAACGAATGTGTAAAAACCGCCGAACCATCAGCATTTCGAGACCGGTTGTCTCAGAAAGGATTCATTTTGAAGTATTTGCCACAGGATCAGGATGCGCCCGAGGGATTTTTATTTTATATTCCGTGTTTAGTCGGGAACTCAAACGTCCTCAAAAAGTTCTCTACCAAGGCGCGGTGCCCTTAATTCAAAAGGTGAACGAATACTTAGGGGTTAAAAGCGCTAAAACCGACGGACCAGTAGGAGAGACACACACCACAGAGCGCTCTGTGGTGTGTGTCTCTCTTACCCGTCCGTCGTTTTTAGCGCTTTTAACCCCTAAACATGTTCAACCAACTAAAGTAAATATCCAAACCCTTCTGAACGAATGCGTAGAAACGTTCAAACAATCCCCACTTTGAGAGTTTTTTTTTTTTTTAAGGACTTAATTTGAGGTTTTTGCCATAGTAGGAACATGGGCTAGAAGGCTTTATATTTTACATTTCGTCTTTGGTGTGAAAATGGGCTGCCCTCAAAAAGTGTCCTGGTAACGGATGCGTGCCCAAAAGTGCAAAAGATGAACGAACGTGAAAAAACAGCCCAACAATCCCCACTTTGTGACCAATTGCCTCAACGAGGATTCATTTTGGAGTATTCGCAACTTTGAGGGTTCTATATTTTATATTCCGCCATCAGATGACAACTTTATTGTCCCCAAAATGTTTCCTGGCAAAACATGTGTGCCCAAACTTCAAAAAATGGACAAATGCGCAGAAAAACAGCCGAATCATACCCACCTTGCGACCTGTTGTTTCAGAAGGAATTCATTTCGAAGTATTTTCCATAAAACTAGGATGTGCTCGAGGGCTCTATATTTCATATTCTGTCCTCAAAAAGTTCTCTGTCGAGGCGCGGGCGCCCAAATTTGAAAAGATGAAAGATATGTTCCGTAATATGTCTAGTTATTGTAACAGCAAAAATAAACTCCGCATCGCCGAACGTTTATTTTCCGCACAAATGTAGCACCAGCGGTACGAACCATATGCCAAAATTTCAGCACTAACCGTTACCTTATTCAAAAGTTAATAAGTGATGTTTTTGCTAGTTTCAGATGGGAAAATTGGGTTCGTCTTGGCCCGTTTTCGGTAACTGGTGCATTCCGCTTCATGTATTCGAGAGCATTATCGGTTGCCATTTTTCCATGAAAATTTTTAAAACAAAATTTCGGATAACTGTTGAATAAAATAACGATTAGTCATAAAACTTTGGCATCTGGTTCTTTGCTGGCGCTACAATTTGGCTGGAAATGAGCGTTCGAGAATGTGTATTATATTTTTAGGGTTAAAATGCCCTGTAAATGTTTCGGGGGACACCCATGTAGATAACGCATTTTATTTTGTACATACATTATTGAACTTATATGCACTAAAAGGGTTAGGTTTTAGCTCTTTTGGTGAAATCAAGGCTCTTAAAATATTTTATGTAGGTCATATGTAACAACTTGCCAATCTTTACGAAAAGTCATTCAAGAAAGAAAATTCAGGTTTTGTTTGTAATTATTCTAAAATACTTTTTACTTGTTTATTAGGCGCCATAAGATTTGTTTTTAAAGTGTCAAGGAAGAGTTCTAGTGCAGTAGCGTGAGAAGTAAAAGAATAGTAAGCAGTCAAACATGCAATCTCCGACAGGGATAGGAAACATCAGTTTTCGCTTTGGCTACTTCAATGACCAATAACTCCAAAACAAAAAAATCCGTCAAGCTTGCTGTTTGCGCGATCGTTCATTTCAGGAGTTTCCCCAGAACGTGGTATTTTTTAAATAATGAAATTCAACCCAAAATTCGGGCCTGAATTGAGATAACAATTCCACCTTCTAAATTGTCTTACGACAATAACAATCATATAAAGATAACCCTCTGAAAGTCTCACGCGTTATACGAGGGCACTTGGGGTAAGCAAGTTAATATCGATACGCCGTGAAGCCTAGCTCGAAATTTCACACGTTTCCAAATGCCCCTTCTCCACACACACTAAGCCTATAGCTCGTTTAAGACTTGTTATTTTTACTTAATATTTTTGTAAATGAAAACTCTCATACACCCTGGGGAAGTACAGTGTTCATTTAATTTAACGCTGCTACGAGATGGTTCGTTTTTGACACTTTTTGCGCTATTCCTGTGCCTATACTGGTCGAATTGCATAGTGAAAGCTTGACTCCCGGATTGTTGCGGAGTCTTCCCCGTATGAGGGCCAACTTTTTTCTAACAATGTCTTCGTGTAAATACGGTAGGTTTGGGGGAATATCACGCTAAATCTTCGGAAAGTTGAAGTTAGTTTTCCGCAGCACTGCATGCAAGAACCGGCTTTCCCACGTCGCCATGTGCCTCTCATGGTGAAGCCTGTAATGGCGTATTCAGACGCCGGGATTTCTGCGACAGAGAGGAGTAAACGTCATCGCGCATTGTAAGGTCACCTGCGCTACATCACGGATGCTTTTTAATCCCCGTACTCCACCGAGAGCCGAAGATTGCCTCATCGTTCCCTCGAGAAAAAGAACATGGCGTCGAACGACAAATTCGTTGGCTTGTGCAAAAAGCATGTAGCATCCTTGAAGTCGTCGCATTCTTTCACCAACAGCGTTAATCTTGACAGCGTGACATTGGTCTTGTGGCGTACTCATACGGCAGAGATTTTCTTCATGCGGAGGAATATACGTAATCGTGATTTCAACTTATGTGAGGGAGAGAACAAACAGTTCCCTTCCTACAGGGTGTCCCATTGCGCCGGCAGGAAAGGAAGATAGCGTCGAAGGAGGAGTTTATAATTAGTTCGATGGGGATGTGCGTGAAAAGCATGGTGGAAGATTGAAGTCGCTGCTATCTTAAACCAACGACGTCAAAGTTGGCAGTACGACGCTGCTTCTATTTCCGTCGATGAAAGTAAACTTAATCCACACCGTCACTCTCAAAGTCGGCACTGTTGGTGCAAGAAGGCGATGAATTCAAACTTCCTCCAAGCTTTTAAAGCGGAAGCTTTATGGGCAACACTGGAGCGACTTAATGAGCTGCGCTTAGACTATCGGCACTCAATTCCCCGTCATTATTGTGGGCGCCGCCATTTTGGCTTGTATGCAACGCAGACACAACTGCCGATCGTCATGATTCAAAAGTGAGACTTCCCCAGTATTAGATCCGGTGTTAGGAAGCTCATGGGATATTGCCTTGCTCCGTCGCGAAAAGGGTTTCCTGTGATTTTAGATAAAGCTTCGGATAACTGGCAACCATGATCCTAAGACACAATATGGCCAAGTGTCGTTACTCTGAAGGGTAGCTTACTTAGTTGTACTAGGCGACACTTTGCAGATATCTCGTCCTCGTCCTTTGTCATCGCCGCGCGCTCGAAGTATGAAAAAACCCTTCTTTCCTCTCTTGCCGCGAGGAGATGGACTTCCCTTCCGCCGTGCCGCACGAAGCGAGCGAAGAGGGCGGACCTGGCGTCCCGCCAAGAAAGGACCTTTTTCCAGAGGCGACCGCCGTCTGTGGAGTCTTCGGACTACAAACGAAGGGCAGCCTAACCTGCCTCCGCCCGACAAAATACATTGATATCGTGCTGGTGTAGTGATCTTTGTTGCCTATGATGCCCCATACTAGCGTATACCTAAAAAAGAATAGCAAAAAAAGAAATATGCCCAAAGATATGTGCTGAATATTTTGGTCGACCGGAACTTTGCCCTGCGAAAATGAGGACAGCGGAAAGCAAGGCCAGGGGAGGGGGTGTACGCATGCGCAGAAGCTCACTGAGAAAAGGTTCATTGCTCGAAGAATGAAAAATCATCGTGTCGCCTGCTTGAAAGATTTGTTTTTGTACTCGGGTTATGCGAAATCCCAATTTAGCAGTGTCCAGTTGCTACGCGTAATGTTGGATGATTTTAGAAACTTCCACCAGGCTTACCCACTTACGATACGATACGATACGAGTTTATTTTTTGCCACCGATACATGTGGTGGATGGGAGGCCGGAGAAAAAAATCTGCAGAAATGAGGCTTGACTGAGCTCCGATCCCCCCCTTCAGCAGCTACGACAGAGCACAGGGAGATCTATCTACAAAGTGTGTGAGTATGACATGTGATGGACAACATGCAAGGCTAAATGAAAAATTCAACGATAGTGCTTTTGGACAGATGTACAGTGCGCCTCAAACTTAACGCCGCCACGAGATGGTCTGGTTTCTTCACTTTTTGAGCTATTCCTGAACCTAGCGGTCGAAATAGTTGGCGAAGATTTGTGTCGCCGATGAAACCCCATCCAGAGGAAGGTATTCCAGCAGCTGCAGCGATCAATTCATCTTTGGGTAGCATGCAATAGATCAATATTTGCGAAACTGGGTGGCGGCGTTAAGTTTGAGGGGCACTGTACAACATCAATATTTCTATCAAAGTAGCTATTCAATAAAACAGACAAAGTGTAACTTATTCTCTGTTTACCATAATTGGTCCTACATTTCGGAATATGCCAAGGCTGGTGACATCTACATAAATAAAAGTCAGATTTTTATTTTAAATCAGAACGTTTAAGAGCAATATCTGGGCGCCCAAATGCCGCATTTTTATACGCGATGGTTAATCGATAATTATAGACCTGTTGTATATTCAGAATTTTGTATGATTTAAACAATGACTGTGTTGGATGTAGGGGACAGTTGCAATTATTCTAATCACTTTTTTCTGCAGTAAATGTAGTGAGTTTAAATTCGAGAAAGATGTGTTTCCTATTACTAGATTCAAATAACACAAATGAGAATAAAATAATGAATTATATAGAACCCTCTTTACACTTGTTGGAAGAATATGTCTGTGTTTATTAATAATTCCCACGATTTTTCCTTGTTTAGCGCTGAGATATTTAACATGATTAGTCCAAAGCATGTTTTCCGAAAAAAAAAACAATTCCAAGCGTTTTATTACTGCTTACAAATTCAATATTTAAAGAACCCAAATTAAAAGGATTGTAAAGTTCATTACTTGGACCTCGTGGGCGGAACATCACGGCTTTTGTTTTGGATACATTAATAGGCAAACAGTTTACTTCTGCCCAAGTTTTCAACTTTAAAAGAAACGCATTAGCTTCATCCCTCAGACCCGCTTCGAATATGTCTGAAAAACATGTACTTGTATCATCCGCATAGATTATATATTTACATCCTGAGTCAATGTTCACTATGTCGTTAACATACAATAAAAAAAGAAGTGGTCCCAGAATACTGCCTTGCGGTACTCCTGATGAAATGTTTAAAATGGTTGAGCATTGGTCATTAATTAGAACAAACTGAGAGCGATACTGTAGATATGATTTAATTAAGACAAGTGGAAGATTACGAATATCATACGCAAACAATTTTTCTAGTAAAATCGAGTGGTTAATACAGTCAAAAGCTTTACTAAGGTCTAAAATATTCCAAGCGTTAATTTTTTTCTTCGAAGTTTCTGAGTGTTTCCTCTTTTTGAACTGATAACGCTGTTTCTGTTGATCGTTTTTTTTTTTTTTTCGAAAGCCAAATTGACATTCTGTTATAAGGGAGTGTTTATCACAAAAATTTACAATTCGAGAGTGAATTATTTTTTTCTAACCCCTTTGAAAACACTGGTAAAATGGGTATAGGTCGGTGATTTCCTAATTCATTTTTGTTTCCGCCTTTAAACAAAGCTAAAACTTTCGCAATTTGCATCTTTTTGGGGAATATACCGGATGACATGGAAAACTTGTAAATAAACGTTAGGCATGGGGCTATAATATCGGTCACATATTTTACAGGTAGAATTTGTAAATCATCCGCATCACGACTGCGACTGTTGCTAAGACATATGACAGAGGAATAGACTTTAGCTTCGTGCGTAGGGAAGAAAAATCGTGACTGTGATGTTGATAAAACACTTTTTGACGCATTCGAATTGTAAGTGCTACTGCCTATGTTCATGAAGAAATTATTAAATTCGTTCGCCAGGTGCTGGCCACTTAAGACTTGTTCGTTCCGTTTTAGGCTTTCAAGCTTATTTCAGCTATATGACGTATTAAAAACACTCCTTAAACATTTCCACGACAAATCAGCTTCTCTCAGGCACTCAGCATCGAATAAGCTAAAGTAATACATCTTTTTTGCTCTTCTAATATATGTGGTAAATTTATTTCTGTACTTTCTAAACTCTTCTAAAACAGTTTAATATCGAGTTGGCAGAAATAATTGATAAAGCTGGTATTTCTTGCGTGTTTTTTTAAGAGTGTTGATGTCATCCAAGGTTTCCTTCCCTTGCTGGTGAACTTTACGGCCTTAACCGGAAAGCAGTCAGAATAAGCCTGTTTAAACTTTTAAATAAACTTGTTATACGCACTATCAACGTCAGCCCTGCCGTATATATCCTTCCAATCCGTGTTAACTATCCTCTGTCTAAACATATCTAGTGTGGCTGGTGTAATGTCCTGAATGGTTATTGCAGTTGTTTCATGTTTGCGTGGTTCTCGTATTGTGTCGACTAACATGAATATGGGCAAATGGTCACTAATGTCTGAACTTATTACGCCAGCCTTGACCTTTTCCTTATCATGATTAGTAACAAATAAATCAATTAACGTTGATGTGGTCGACGTAGTCCGAGTGGGATGCGTAATACCATTGAAAAAGTTATTTGCCATTAATAATAACAACAGGTCAGTAGCGCTTGTGGTATCTTCTAATAAATTTATATTGAAATCTCCACAAAGGAAAAGAGAATATTTGCATTCGTTCGCATAACACAGCAGTTTATCTAGAAACGTAAAAAATTAAGCTACATTGCCGCTTGATGGGCGATATGCAACAGAAAACATGTAAACGTTTTGCTTTACGCATAATATTTGATAATCTTCTGTAACGGTTGTATACTCTCCGACAATTTCAGTCATCACTCGCCACTAGCATAACGTCACCACCCCCACGCCCAGATAAACGATTTTGATAAAAATGTTGATATTGAGGTAAGATACAAAAATCCTTTTAATCTCGGTACCAAGTTTCGGTAAGCATTATCACACCGAATGAGCAGTTAAATGATTTCAACAGTTTTGGAACTTAGTATCACCAAAAACTAATGACCCTATCGCACACCTTACCTATGAAAATGGCGACCTCATCCCTGAGAGCGAGTACCCTAAAGTACTAAACGACTATTTTTCTTCAATTTTCACTGTGGAGTGCTTAGCCACTATTCCTACTCTCACTGAAGAACTTTACGAGCGAATGCCCCCAATCAGTATAGACCCTGCCGGTATCGTTAATCTAATAGATAAATTAAAACTCTCATCGTCCGCTGGTCTTGACAATATAAATTCGAAAATTCTCAAAAACACCAGCATTATTTCTAGTGAATTTTTGTCGCTCATATTGTGGGATTCGACTTGCCTTACTGCAACACGAGGTCGATCCCACTCCGTAGCTCGATGTTGAGGACTGCTACGGCCGGGTCCGTCCGGAGGCTGCCGTGGACTCCGAGGAGAGGATTCACTCCAAAACGCAAAGATACTGAAGAAGCGGGTTTATTTGGCTGTTGTGCCACCACGCTGTGCCCGTCGGCCAAACTAATAAAAGAAAAGAACGGAAAAGGGTCGGCGCTGTCGCATTAGACAGATTCACCTGGAGGGGGCCCACGCTGCCGCATTAGGCAGATTCGTGGAAAGGGGAAAGCTCCAAAAAGAACGAGGCTCCGTGGCCCAGAGCCTTCCCCCGACCGAGAGTCAGGGCCGCCGTTCGCGGCCGCTTATCTAGCCAGCGGAAAGTGGACGCGCCCGGGGTAGGTAGTGTGGCTTATCCCGCAGATGGGCCACGTCCACAATCATTTCCGAAGGGTGCGCCGGAGGCACTTTCACCCAAAAGGGCGAGGGAAGACACGCCCTCTTCGAGGAATGCGGCCTTACCCCCGTATCCGGGATGACGTCGCCATAACGCTCCCACGGCCTGCTTGTGCTAGGCCTAGATAGGGAGACGGGGAACACGTGGCTCCCACAATATATAATCAGTCCTTATCTGAAAGCGTCCTTCCTTCAGACTGGAAAATTGGCAAGGTTGTCCCGGTTTTTAAACATGGAATTCGCTCTACTGTCTCTAACTATCGCCTGATACATTTAACGTCTGTCTCATCCAAACTACTTGGGCACACTTTACTCTCACATCATGACTCACTTAACAACAAACAGATTCTTCTTTAAGCATCAACATGGATTCCAAAAAGGACTATCCTGTGAGACGCAGCTCTGTGACTTCATTCATGATTTACACACTAACCTCGAGTGTCATGCCCAGACAGACGCCGTCTTTCTTGATTTCTCCAAAGCTTTCGACCGTGTCCCCCATCAACGTCTCCTTTCCAAGCTGTCCTCTCTCCACCTTGATCCTTTAGTGTTTGCATGGATACGCGACTTCCTTTCCTCCCGCGTACAGTTCACAGTCATCAATGATCACGAGTACCCCTTAACAAATGTCTTCTCTGGTGTTCCACAAGGCTCCGTTCTCGGGCCTCTGCTTTTTTTAATATTTATCAATGACCTTCCTTCCACCATTTCCTCTAAAATACGCCTCTTCGCAGACGATGCGTAGTCTGTAACAAAGTAACATGTGTGCATGATCACAACCAGCTACAAGATGACCTTCTAAAAATTAACCAATGGTGCAACACCTGGTTGATGTCACTAAACACATTTAAATGTAAATTAATCCGCTTCACCAGAAAGAAATCTGTCTATATCATCAGTACTTCCTCGACTCCGACCTAATCGAAACCGTTTCAATGTATAAATATCTTGGTGTAAGACTAACATCGGACCTCTCATGGAATAACCACATTGAAGCCATACATGCTGACTCATCGAGAACTCTAGGCTTCATCCGACGTTACCTGCGCAGTGCTCCTCCACTCGTCCGCAAAATGGCGTGCGACACGTTCATCAAACCAAAATTAGAATATGCAACTTCCATCTGGAGTCCCCATCAGGCCTACCACATCAACCACCTGGAAGCAGTGCAAAACCGAGCCGCTCGATTCATGTTGTCTACTTACGATTTTTCTGTCAGTGTATCCGCGTTAAAAAGTCAACTAACCTTGTCTTTTTTGCAGCTCCGCAGAAAACTCTCTCGCCTCTGTCTTTTTCATAAAGTCTACTATCATTGCCCCGACCTCAAGAACTCTTTGTTATCACCTCCTGACAGAACATCTTCTCGTCTTAACAACTCCTGCACAATCAAACGTGTTTCCGGTTCCACAAACGCATTCAATCAGTCTTTCCTACCTCAAGCCATCTCCGACTGGAACAGCCTACCATCCTCCATCGTCACGTTCGTGGACCCAGAAGTATTTCTGTCAAGCTTACGGATTCATTTTTCTTATTATTAGTATTTTTTCCCAGTTTGTACGATTAATGAGCTTGACCTGGATGTGTAAATTAGCTTGTGCTTTCTTCCTTTTCTTGTTTGTATTTTGTTTGTATAACATGTATATACCCCCCTTATGTAATGCCCTAACCGGGCCCTTAAGGTGAAAATAAATGAAATGAAATGAAATAAGATCGTCCGACTTAGATCTAGCTGATCTAACATTTAGGTGAAAGAGTTTCAAAAACTTACATACAGTTATACTTGCGTTTTTAGAGATATCTTGTGGTAGAAAGAAATTTGTTACTGCCATGTTCGTAGGAATCAAATCTAATCAAATCACCACCGTACAGTTCCTCCTTAGCAGATCTTAAGAAGATCATGGTAGCGTTCAATCGATATGATGTGCGTGTTTTCTGCTTTACGGGCTAAAATCTTGCCATTTCGTACCCACACGAATTTCCAGGCGACATCGCGTTTCCCGGCGATAGCCTGACCAAGCGATTACTTCAGGGCCGGGCACAGATGCTCGTTCACGAAGACAGGCGTGTTATCAGCAAGGCCCAAGTCTTCATTCGTTAAATCTTTCACTCGGGCGCTTGCAAGTACCCTGTCACGCTTTTCCCTACGTATGAACTGCACGATAATACTTTGATTGCCGCGTTCTCGAGTGCGGACACGGTGGCAGATTTCAACGTCCGATTTTTCAATCGGTTCGCCGATTTCCTCCCTTAGCTTACGCAATATTAAAATAAGATTCTCGTTTTCGGCCACCTTTGACTTCAACATTGTAGGCGCGGGAGTGTTGTTCACAGCGTGCGATGCTCGCTTGGTTTGCCCTCATTTCTCTTTCAAGCGCAAGGCACCTTGCTTGCAGTTCTTAGTTTTCTTTCTTTAGTTTCTTGTTGACTGTAATTCCGCTTTCAAGCTTTTCCTTACTATCCTCGTATTGAGCATTGATCAAGTCCATGCTGGACTTCATTTCTCTTATATCAGTACGAACATCACGTATTTCACTACGAAAGTCCCTCTCTAGGGCTTCTCCTCAATTTCCATTCATTATTCATTTCGTCCTGTAACTCAGTGAAAAGTTTCCTGAGATCTTTTGACATAATGGTAAATCACACCTTACCGCACAAAAAATGAAAGTGCAATTGCAATTGGCAGCAACGACGGCAATTTAGCCGAAAGGCTCAAATAGTATACATAAGGATAAGAAGCCAACCTGCAAAAGAGAGCGCAGTCTTGGAGAGACGAGCCAAGTGCCGTCGCATCTGCCAAG
Source organism: Ixodes scapularis (assembly GCF_016920785.2). Classification (NCBI taxonomy): domain Eukaryota; kingdom Metazoa; phylum Arthropoda; class Arachnida; order Ixodida; family Ixodidae; genus Ixodes; species Ixodes scapularis. Next base: position 36,495,706 of record NW_024609883.1, read on the forward strand.
TGATGGGTGCTGCTACAGTTCCTCTTATAGCGCAGAAGCGAGGCGCGGTACCGTGAAGCAGCCAATCGTTGCGATGCGAACGTCCAAGCCGAGATCAGCAGCGGTGGACCAGCGAAGTCAGTCTTGGACAGAGGCCAGTCGACGCTGATGACTTTCAAATGGCCGTTCAGCAAGCAGTCGAAGATCGCAGTAGTAGGGCCGTTAGCTCGGAACTGGCGATCGAAGCGGTCTGCAAAAGAGCGCAGTCTTAGAAAGACGAACCGAGTGCCGTCGCAGCTGCCAAGTCGCTTCACAGATCGCTGGTGGCAGTCATCAGTGGTACCCATGGCACCAACCACGACGGCTATAATAATTAAACCACGTCGCATCTCCGTCCTCAAGTACGTGACGGCGCCATTCCACCCGCATTGCTCGACCGTGCTACACCTATCATTTTCGTTCCTTAGCACATTGTGGGCGAAAAATATTTTTTACGCACAGCGTCGAAGTCGTCCTTCGAAGCCATGTTCTTTTCTCGCCGGAACGTTGGGGCAATCCCCAACCCTCGGCGTAGTGGCGTAATGCGGGGATTATCGAGCATTCGCGAAGGGGTGCACGTGACATCGAAACGCGATGCCGACTGCTCCTTTCTATGCAGAAAACCTTCTTTGTGCGAACACACCCTACTTTCTTTTTGGATGTTTAAGCAGCAGAAAGGCTAAACTACCCCAAGAAGCGCCTAGTGTCTCCGATTTGGGCAAGAAATTCAGCACGCCGGTCCGATGCTCATCCAGATCGAAACGGGCGGCGGTCTGCTTTGAGTCGAAGATTTTCCCCTCTGAGCTATTCGCTCTATGTGTTTAGGTTCGAAACCAAGTGTGCCAATGAATGCTTGGATGGAACAGCGCGGATGAACAGTCACACTCACATGCACACAAGAAGGAGACAGACTCGCAGCGCTGACTTGTAACTCAGTCCTATACTTCTGCTTCCTCAAATCTTCAACTTCTTCACCTTTGCCATTAATGAGAACAATTTAAATTTTTACATACCAGAGGCCAAATAGCCAATAAACATTAATAAATAACTAATTCAAGATAAATAAAAGACAACTAAAAATAATATTAAAAATTAGATTAAAAATTAAAAATTAAGCGAAAAATTTTCCATCACTATTAGTGCTTTGATGATATCTCTAGATAATCACATTCTTTCTTTGGCAAACCTAAGGATGATAGACTAACACATTGTTTGTCCAACCTGGCGATTTTTTCAGCTTCGATGACCTCTCGTGTCAGCTGATGACCACTTCTGGCAATGACAGTGCATATATCGAGAGGACTCAGGTCCGCTGAACACCCGCAATCCCGGCAGTGGATACCTAGATTCTTTGATATTACTCTATTTATGTTATAATGATGCTCTCGGAACCGGTCATTGAGACACCTCCCGGTCTGCCCGACTTACTGTTTTCCGCATGAGAGGGGAATGGCATAAACCACCCCTTCAGTGCATAAAACAAACCGGGAGTGGTGCTTTCTGGTACAACCTAATGTCCTATCGGAGGAAGAATTGACTTTTTTACATAAACTAGAGAGCTTGCATGGAACAGAAAATACTACGTTAATGTTTACGCGGCTGCCCATCTTTTTAAGACCATGAGAAATATGGTGAATATAAGGCACAACCGCTGGCCTTTGGTTTCTATTCCTCTTGTTACGTTGGATTAAATTGGGATTGTTGATTTTCTGAAGGAGTTTTTCTGCGACAGATATTAATACGTGATTAGGGTACCCCCTAATAGTAGCCTAGCTATCTGCGCATCAAAGCTGGTTTTTACAGTATGCGGGCACGACTTTGTGATGTCATCTTTAAGGCACAGGTTGACTACACCCCTTTTAACTAATTTGGAGTGGGCCGATTAATAATAGAGGAGTGGCTTTTTCTCCCTCGGAGCGTATGTCCAACAAGTATGATGAGAAGAAAAACACAGTCTGAGGTCTAAGAACCTTAGGGACCCTTCAACCGGAAATTCATGGGTTATGTCCAAGGGCTCCAAAGGATCCAAAGAATTCTTTTATATCGAGAGGACATTGGACACAGTACTTGAAATGTCGTCGCCATCAGAGGCCAAGAAAATAAAAAAAAATCATCTACGTAGCGGAACACTTTCACAACTTTTGAAGTGTCCAAACACCTTTGTAGGATGTTGTCCTAATGTGCTAGGTATAGGTCACTAAGACGAGGCGCAATGCAAGATCCAATGCAAACACCTTTCCTTTGTCGGTAGATGAACAAGCGCTTGCCTCGTCCAGCAGTTGGAAGAACCATGGCCGGGCTAGACTGAACATGTTCGATGTCTTACGGTCTTTGCACGCGGAGTGGTTGCTCCCTGCGGCCGCAGTTCGAAACGGTCGCTGTAGCCATACCCTTCGTAAAGCGCTTTAATTATTTCTTTGAGGCTACTCCACCTCGCCGCTTCGGCCTCCTTGCTTCGAGGTTGAGTTGGAGAAGCTTCCAGAGTAATTAGACCCACAAGTCTTGAGGGCGCCTACCTGCTGGTACTTATGGGGAACACCGCTTCCTCCTCGTCTCGTCAAGAAACGAGTTTCTAGAGGCAAGCGTTTAATTATCGCAAGCCGAAACTTATTTCAATCGGCTCACTAGAGTTATTTCAGATAAGCATATTGTCACACATTTTAAATCTCAATCATTGGGGACCAGTTGTTCGGGATGGTTAGGTAGTGTTGTGCAAGGTAGTGTGGTCGCACGCCCACGCGGCTAAAAAAACTCCAATTGCTCATAAGCAAGAGTGAGGGTCTGTAAGGAAAGCCGCTCTCTAGCCCGGCCATAGAGGAACATGTCAGAGAAACACTGATCATCTCGCTTAGTTTTATCTAGCAACACTGATTGATAACTCTTTCAAGAACGAAAGAGAAGCGAGAGGAAACTTCACGAGTTGTGATCCTGGCAACTTCTCATTAGCTGCAAAGCAATCTCGTCATGGTGGGTGCAAAAATATGTGGAAGCTTGGAGTTATCGCAATAATAAACAACGTCAAAGTTGATCGTCAGACATTACTGACATTACTCTTATTTCTATGAATTAAAGAAAAATTAATCAAAAGAAAGACGACCTAGGGATGGTTCACCTTGGTTTAGCTTGGTTTAGCAAATCGTGCCACGCTTCTGGTGGCGTACTTTACACGAAAAATTTTTATTATACCTTTTTCCCGAGCGTCAAATTTCAGTCGCAACAACTATCTTCCTGTACCTCACTGAGATGCCCAGCCGCTAAAATGAATAATACGCTAATACAGAATAGACCAATAGCACTAAGCGTTCGTGGTATGCGTGACGCTGCCACAACTTTTTTCTCAGAAGGCAGACGGCCGCGCATGCGAGGGCTTGTGCCTTCGCATGCGCGGCACGCGCGGAAAAACTAAAGTTTCCTTGATGCACTGCGGCAGGGGTAGAGTAATCAAACTGGCCTTACAGGTCAGTTTTACCGGCACTCCTTGCCCCGAGGGGCCCTTCCAGGACTTGACACCCTGGAGAAGACACCGGAAAGCCAACCCGCACTGCCCGCAGACCCGGACGCCAAACCATCAGTCTTTTCGGAGACCGTCTTGACGACGCCAGCTGGCAAAATACGCTCTGGCAGGAAGGCCCTCTCCATGGAGCAGACGAACGCGAGCCCCTAGTACCCCCTACCCGGCTCCAAGCAACACCACAGGACACCCTACCCAACAAGGTCAGTTGGATTTTTCAACACTCTCACCACAGGACAGCCAGTTTTTAGTGGCATGTAGCCAAGAACGCCAAGCGATCGAAGAATTTATGCAGAATCGAGTATCTATCGAGTTCTACATAAGGAATAAAGAACTTATTGAGTCGCTCCGCTCCAGCAGTGGAGCCTACGAAGAAATGATCACGAATGGTGTCGCTTTTCAAGAGTACTTCACGCACAAGAACGAATTCGAGACTTTCCGAGCTCAGCGAAATTCCCAGACAGCACCCCAACAAGGCGAAACGGGTGAGAAAGAATCGCTGACTCGGTCCACCATGACGGCAAGGCATAACATTCCTTCCACATCAACCAACTCGAATGAGAATTCATTAAGAGAAGTCGAGAATATGGAAGATGATGGATTTCAATTTCAAGGTTCACAAAAAAGACAAGAAAGACAACGTGCCAACTTTACTTACCATCATCAGAAAGTCACGCAAGCAACACAGAGAACACCCAGGCACACGGTCGTTCTGAAACCAACGTGCAAAGAGCGCGTAGACAACTTCACCGGCAGAGACAATGTTGGGGCGATGGAAAAGGCAGGAATTCAAAACAAAGAAGACTTCTCCGTCAACCGCAACCAGAAATCTAACACTATTGCGATCACAACAAAGAACCCCCTCCTTACGAACAAACTACTCAACATCAACCAAATCGTCAAGGGCGAACAAAGCTACGAGATGAAACCCTACATGGCGGTTTCAAATGATCAAATCCGCGGAGTTATCTACCTTTCTGGACACGACGTGCAAGAAACTCCAGAAACCCTCATGGAAAGTCTTGACTGCAGAACACACACGATCGTCGCAGCTCGTCCCATTGGGCGGTCGGGCAGGACCATATTGATCACTTTCGATGGGAAATCTATTCCAAAGCACGTTCGTTTCCTCTGCGAAATATTCAGAGTAACCGACTATCGACCAAGACCTCTCGTCTGTTACTCATGCCATGAAATAGGCCACAAATCGGACGTCTGCCCTAGCGGCATCAAGCGCTGGGACCGATGCGGACACACTCATGATAGCGAGTCCGGATGTGAACTACAGCCTAAATGCATAAACTGCGGTGGTCCCCACATCGCCACAAGTAACGACTGCCCCAAGCGGAAAATTCCTCCAAAAAGACTCCCGGCTCAGACACTCCAGGGAAAAAGACCCCTTCTCAATAAGACAAAAATGGACCTAGCACCCCCGGATCAAACTCGTCACAATCATGGACTAACCCACCCCCACAAGGAGCATGGGCAACACCTTGCAATGTCAATCCATACAATCCATACTTTTCCGAACACCCATGGTGTTCGGAAAAGTTTCAGATGTCACCACATCAACCGTGCAAAACCTGCAAATTTCTCCAACCACAAATTGCGGAAACTCAAACTGGCAACAACAACATAATCACACCAGCTGCGAGCAACGTCTAACGGCAATGGAACAAGGCATGGACAGAGTCGAAAAATCCCTCGAGAACATCTCGCAAACCCTACGAGATATCCTCAAACGACTAAATGATTAACTTGCCCAAACACAACAAAAGAAAACAAAGCAAAACGTAAGGCGATATTTCCTTGGATTCTACAATGGAACTGCAGGGGATTTAATAACAAGGCAGCGGAACTTAAAGAAAGATTAGAGAAAATGAGGGAAAACAAACCACACGTCATCCTCTTACAGGAAGCAAACTTCGAAAACCTCAATATTCGAAGGTACACTACATATATTCATCCTACCATCGTCCGACGATCCCGCAACTACCAAAGCCCACAATTCACTGGTACAACCTATGACCAAGCAACCACCCTCGCCTTGAACAGTACAACACAATCAAAAATAGATACCTCGCAAATATGTAACGGAGCCAGAGAAGTTGTGGGAGTTAAGTTACGCATAGGCAATCAACAATTCGACATCTACAACGTCTACATTAGACCGGGACAGAAAGAAGGAGACGACGCAGACTGGTTCGATGCCACAGTGCAAGGCACCGCACCCCCACTCATCGCTGGGGATATGAACGCCCAACACCCACAGTGGGGGTACAAAAAAGCTAACAAACGAGGACGGAATATAACCAGCAAATGCAAGCAACTGAGGCTGGTCCTTCTTAACGAGCCCGACACCCCTACAAGGATCGCAACAAGCACCAAGGCACAACGACACAACCCGGGACCTCACCTGGGCCACGAAGAGCTTCAAAGCCTCCTGGCATACGTTGCCAGATCCGATGGGCAGCGACCATCTGCCCATGGTAATTCGACTTAAAGCAACCACTCCAGCCAAACATCAGGCGAAATTCATTAAACGGGATGTCTTCCGCACTGCCATAGCCGCAAGCAAGGAAGGACACCTCGCCACCCGTATCCAGTGGGCCCTTAAGGTCGCAAAGACAATATACCAGATTAAAAAAAGATTCTCCTATACCCGACCTTCATCTCCTCAATCTCTGGGCTAGTCGCCTCCAAGCGTTCCAGAGATACCGAAAAAATAAACAAAATCGAGCACTTCGGACCAAACTTAACTTAGCCACGGCAAGGGCCAAAAGAAACACTCTCGAACTTAGACGAAAAAGATGGTGGGCACACTGCAGCTCTTTCGGTGAAAAGACTGGACTAAAGAAGGTATGGAACATATATCGAGGAATGAACTGCAAAACCAAAAGCAAAAACACCGGTTCCAACCTCGCATTACGGCTAAACGTAACAGAAGAAGAGCTACCAAAAGCAGCGGGAGAGTGTTTCTTCCCTCAACCAGCCAAGGAACCACCGGATACTTGCTATGCGCCGGAACCCATAAACGCATTAATGCCAGAAGACTCCCTTTTCACCATGGGTGAGCTCTTGGACGCTCTAGCAAAAGCAAAAAGCAACACAGCTCCAGGCCCGGACCACATTACCATCACAGCACTCCGAAACCTTCCGGATGACGAAATGCGTGAGCTCCTACACAAATACAAAGAGATATGGGAATCCGGTCAACTTCCCGATGACTGGAAGATATCCACCGTAATTCTCTTTCCAAAATTGGGCAAACCCAACAATGACATCCAGTACCTCCGACCCATCTCGCTAACCTCCAACTTATGTAAAGTAATGGAACGTATGGTCCTGGCCAGAATAACCTGGATGCTAGAGTCGCACAACAGGCTACACCCCATGCAAACTGGATTCCGTTTACACCTGTCCACACAAGACAGTCTAGCCATGATTCACAATGACATAACCGAATTTCAACCTACAGTACAGCCTCGTACAATAGTGGCGATCGACATCAAAAAAGCTTTCGACTCCATCCCACATGAAACAGTCATTCGAGGAGCAAAAAATCGAGGCCTACGTGGACGAATACTAAACTTCATCAAATCCTTCCTTCATCGACGCAAATTTCAAGTTCACATTGGAGGCACCACAAGCCCCTTCACAAGAAACACGGTAGGAGTTCCCCAAGGAGCGTTCATCTCCCCAGTACTATTTAACATGGCCATGGCTGACCTAGCATTCCACCTGGAGGCAATTCGAGACGTACGTTACACTATATACGCTGACGACGTCACCTTATGGATCAACAAAGGCACACCCAACATTCAAGAAAGGCGACTTCAATAAGCCCTTGATGTTACCATAAACTTTATGCATGAAACAAATATGATAATCTCAGCCGAAAAGACCACCTACACAGTAGTCGCTTTAAAGAGGGCTAGAAAGAAAAACATCGGAGACACCATTAATTTGTACGTTGATGGCACCAAAATTAAAAGACAACCAAGTGTAAAGATCCTCGGTCTCACAATCGACGAGGAGGGGGAGCACGGAGCTGGCTGGACCAAATTAAGATACAATGGAGACGCGGCCTTAACCTTATCAAGAGAACAACAACCAAAGCTTGGGGGGCAGAAGAAAAACCTTTAAAACTATTGGTACGATCACTGCTCGTCTCCAAAGCCATTTACGGTTATAACTACCTTTGTCTTACCAAGACCCGGCAAGATCAAGTTGAAACCCTTAACAAGGCAGCTATGAGAGTTATCACGGGTTTGCCCAAGATAACCCGCATTTCCGACCTACACAGAGCGGCTCAAATAAACACAATAAAAGAACTAGCAAAAGAAGCACAAAACAGTCAGAGAGACCGCCTCTAAAGAACCAAACCGGGAAGAATCATCCTTAAGCACCTCGAAGTAACGGACTTTGAAATTCCAGCTATAACCACTTCTCCTCCTCCATGGGAAGACGAATGCATAACAGAGATGAAGCCTATACCCCAAAATCAGAGCAAAGAGCACTGTAATAGAAGAAAAAATGTTGCTAAAAGACACATAAAAGAGATAGAACATCTCCTTCAATGTAAGACCAATCAAGTCATTTACACAGACGCGTCGCGAAACGAGGACGGCAGGACAGTCATTGCTTGGTACTCCTTCCGCTCCGGCGAAACAAGCGCTAAAATCCTCCCTTATACCCCCAGTGCCAAAACCGCTGAACTCCAAGCAATTTTTTGGACGCTAGAAAATTCCCAAGAGGATGAGCACCCAACAGAAATCTTCATCTACACTGACTCCCAAGAGGCTGTTAGAGAATGCAGGAAAGCCAGCAGCCGTAACAAGGCTGTGAATGACATCAAAGCCGCAGCGCGCTATCTCCGAACTAAAGGAATCACCCTCAAAATTTCATGGATTCCGGGACACCAAGATATCCCGGGAAACGAAGAAGCCCATGAGGCCGCGCGGAGCACGCTACAGGCAACCTGCTCCGCACAAGGCCTCCTGGACTCCTCCGCCACAATACCCACCGAGGAACCCGATCCCGATGAAATAAAGACACTCGCAAGACAAGAGCGGAAAGCGAGGTTGACTGCTCTATTGCCAACGGAGGAACACCCGCTCCCATCAAAATACTCACGGTGGGAGCGGGTGTGCCTCCGGCGCCTCGCTACCAACATGGCCATTACACAAGCTCTACGAAAGCGTTTTTACAAACCAACATCAGAAGACGACCCGGGCCCTGACCCTAACTGCACAAAATGCCATGTACCGGCTACCAGCAGACACCTTATCTGGGACTGTTAAGCGACAGCAAGAAAACGACAGGAAGCGATCTCAAGACTTGCCGCCGAACTCACACCACAAAACTACGAAGACTGGGTTATCCCCAACAGAGGTCCTCCAGACAGGAAGGTAATCCTCGACACCCTTCTTGACTTTGTCAAGAAGGCCGGCCTAGCCCAATATATATATAACGACTTCCCTTTTTCCCAACATCTCAACCCCTACCCTCTACATCCCCCACCGGAGATAAGATGACTTTCGTCAAGGTATCCGGTGTCCCCTTTCTGAAATAAACGTATTCTCACTCACTCATGGCTGCGCCCATGCACATCTGCTTAAACGCGTCTACCGTATTTACTCGATTAATAGCCGCACTGTATATGAAGGAAACCTGAGGGTTCGATTTTCCGCGGAGTACGCAGATTGCCAATCACCGCGTTCGACAGCATGATTCCAGCTGTTTACGGGACAGAGATAACGTCTTCGTGCGAAGATTCTGTGAAGATTGCATTTGTAAGGAAACTAGTGTTCTCCATCTGGTTATTCGCTATGTTATTTATGCGCAACGCAATGATTTGCTGTATATGTGTTCAGTGGGAAAGTAGAGGGAAGGGCCTTGTTCATAAATAGTGCGGCTATTACTCGAATAAATAAGGTTTATGTCAAGGGCAAAATCAGCTTCCTCCTGGGAATTTTCTTGAACAAGATGGTTTTGAAATATTGGTCACAACTCCACAGATGGTACAATCGGTCATAAAAACTCCAAAAGAACTTGCTATTATGCTTTTTGCTCAATTTAGACAAAACTGAGCAACATTTACTGGAATCGAAAGCTGCTAATTTCTAAACGCGATATTAATCTATATTGTTTGGACTAACATTATCTTTCAAGCAGTAAAACGTATGTATTAAAATTACTTCGTTGTGTCTAAAGAAGTTGGATATTTCTCTGCAGTTTAAATTTTTTGCAGAAGCATCAAACGCAAAATTCGAAAAAGGGGCCACAATATGCAAACAAGCAGATATTGAAGTTGGCCTGCCAGAAGTTCGCATACCTTGTGTTGAAAAGTAACGGGGGTGCATTTCTGCTACGAAACAATTTTTGTTTATTTTTGCCATTTTTATTCTTTTTCTTGCGAGCCTTGCAACAAACATTGAGCATCAATCTTAACAACATTTGGGACACATTTTGGGACTATACCCAGTAATAACTGTTACAAGTTTCAGACGTAAACACCTTGCAGTTGTCGAGGAAATTGCGGCCTCAGCCGTAAAGCCGCATTCACATTGCGTGTACATCATACAAAGAAGAAATCGGCGTTTGCAGCAGACATGGTGAGAGAATAGACTACTTCCGAAAATCCCTGCACGCAACACCGGGCGCGTCGCATTCGCGGGACCTGGTTAGCAGTGGAGAGGAGTGGCATGCTTTTGGTTTCGATCGGCCCGTTGACAAACTAATGCGTCTCTGCACTGCATGAAAAAAAAAAAAAAAGGTGGCGCTCGCGTGCGTTAATTCCCCTTCATCTTCGTGAGAGCCTCCGTCGAAGCACGAACCTCCAGCGGCCGTAAGGGCCAGCGTAGGCTTAGCGACGAATAACAGTACGGCCTGACGCGTCCCACAGCTGTCTGGCGGCCCGGATAGCAGCCTCGAGTGCACGGCATGACCCTCCCGCCTTACGGCCAATGCAAAAAGCCTAGGGCATTGAGGGGCCGATGTAACAGGATGACTACTTCTTGCATGTGCCATTGTAGACCCGCGCTTACCTGCGTAACTCCGGTACGTCGGGGGCCCGAATATACGTGCACCAGCGTATTGTCCTATAGGAAGGAAACACCTATACAGTATTATAAATCAAAGAAAAGTCCTACTTTTGAAAATGCAAGCACCGTATTTGGTGGTATGTGCGTGATGTCGTAAGGTGAGGTTGGACAATCCGAACCGAAACTTAGTGACCCACGAGTCACCAAGGTGCTCTGCGGCATTACGTTGCTATAGACCTTTCCAGGAGCAGTCTCGAACGAAGCGCCCGGGCGGAAAATGCTGAGTCACTGAGCTGTGGACGCATGCGCAGCATCCGATATACCGCACAGCAGACCAACAGCGCATGCTCACAAGGCGTTCCACAGCCCAGTAGTCAAAGATGACAGCTCGCAGAAGGCAATTTTTGCAAAGGTCTATAGGAACGATTCCGTTTTGCAATATGTTTATTATCTGCCGACACGCCTCAACATGTTCCAACTTGCAAGCATGTTTGCTTTACTCGTTTCTATGCTTCCAACATGGCTGCAGAGGGGTGAAAAAGACTCACAATTTTTTTAAAAAATGCGATTAAATTGCATTTATATGATTCAAATCGGAAATCTTTCATATTAGGCAAATCTGTTTTATTTAAATCAGAATAATTCGATTTATATCGCCGTAGATGGAAACAAAGTCACTCTTCAACACTATAGATGTATTTTTAAACATGGCATATTGATTGATCAATTCGTACAATCACTGAAGACAATTCTAGAGAAAGAATTATACTTTAAATTTAAAGTCTAAATAACAACTTTGTCTGGTGCAAACCCCACTATACTAAAACAGATTCAGCTTGCTTTCATGTTATTTCTTGTGGAAAAGATGAATCTGATTTTTTTCGTTCGTGTTTTCATTTGCTCGCCTTACGATATTATTTTTCTTATATTTGTTTCTTAATTTCGCTTTATGATTTTGTTTCTATAGGACATTGCGTAACTGAGGAATTCGATTTGGCCGAAAGAGCACAACTCTTTACACACTTTCAATATGTGACAAATATTTCTTCCGCAATGGTTACTTGATTTAAATGTAAAACAAAACGCAAATAGGAAGCATCCGATGATCGGGGCAAACAGCAAATAGACAAATATGTTTGGGAGGAATATCGGAGTGCGTAGTGTTTCCATTTAACTCATCATCGCAAAACCGGTGTGACTCAGATGACGATTTTAATCATGATGATAATTTAAATATCGATTTTTATTCTCCACCCTGGTCCGCAGACAGCCAGTTTTGTATGACCAATATGAAGAGATCGTCGTACAAGGAGGAAGCATGCCTCGGACAATATTTGCGGATTGACCTTTGTATAATATATTAGCAGTGTTTCCGCGGTTTTGAACCGTTTTATAGAGAAGAAAGTGTAGGGGCCATCGAAAGATTGAAAGAAAAGGGAGACTCCCGAAGCCCCCCAACCGCCATCCGGCGCCCCTCGGACGGCCCCGCAACGCCGGAGAGAGAGGGCTCGAGCGAGCGCGCCTGGTCCTGGCTTCGATCAGGGGCCCGACCCAGGCCGCACCGTCGCCGCCGAGGGGGGGATGGAAGTCCGAGGCCGGCGACGAGGCACTCGCAAATTGCCCTCGTCTCCGCGCCGCCTAGGACCGGTCGATACGGCCCGCACCCGTCGGAGTCACGTGACCGGCCTCGCGTCCGCCGCCGGCCCGGGGCCCAGGACGCCCGGAGCCCGAAGAGGGGGGATGCTGCCGCCGTGCCGAGGCTGGTTGAACGCCGTCCCGTCGCCGACTGGAAGTGCAGCCGCGGGACAGGCTGTTGCGACCGAGTGGTCTCTCTTCTCCCCACTGGGAAGAGACATTCTTCGCGGGTGTGGTCGTGTCGGCGTTTCGAGGTGTTTCCGAAATGGAGGATCCTCTTTTAGCGCCGGCGTTGTACGCGTTTCCTTCGTAACAGTGGCGAGATTTCGTTTCATCGTTCCTTCGGAATTTTCGGAATGAGTTCCCGTTACGAGTTCCGGTGGTTCGAAAGGAACGCGTTCCCGTCACGTCTCGAAGAGTGGGACGTGTCGTCGTTACAATAAGGTTACTTCGCGTACTTTTCACGAAATATAGCGATAGGATAGTCCTCGGATAAAATGAGGCGACCGAATGAAAATATCCACATCGAACTGGGTGTCGTGTCGCCACCCATCACGCATACGTTCCAGTTCCTTGTTTACGACCATCCCCCAAACACTTCTTCGTCCCTCCTGTAAGTCGAAGGTTGAAATCGTCCAGAATAAATAAAAAAACAAGACCGAATGCGTCAATATTTAATTCGGTTAAAATTGCAAAATATACTCGCCGTTTCATGTAAAATTAAAAAAAAAAAACTTATTAAGTTTTCGTTTTAGATACACCGATGCAAGATGAAACGGCGACGTTTCCTCCTTACAGGAACGCGTTCCAGGAACGTCGTGCCTTGTAGGGCCGTTCCGTATACGACACAGCTTAGCACTGAGATGTTTCCGTGGCACGCGTTCGCACCGCTAATACATCATACGGAAGCCAGTCTTCAGACATTGAGGCACGTCTGTAGGTCGGTACGATGTCAATGTATGATTGCGGATACCAAGAACGTCATGTCCGAGGCGAACAGACATAATTCCCATCATCATCAGTTCTGTGATTGTATCTACAGCGAACAAAGTATATTTTGTACGATGCACAAGCATTGAAATGGCGGCTTTATGCATAACCCCTACGTGACGTCACGAACAGGGTTTTGCCTCCAGGTGACGTTACGTGTTGTGATCCTGCATCTACGCTTATTTACCAATTGAGTACACGACAAACTCGGCAGGGTACGTAAAAAAAATACACTGTGGAAGCTTGGAGTCATCGCATTTTTGAACCAACACCGCCACAAATTTGTCGCTCTGCTTTTATTTTTGCCATGGAAACAATCTAATCCCGCTTATGACGTTGTAGCGTTCGTTAAGTCAATTGTGGAAAGACGACCACAGCGACGCGTTTGGTCGCGCGCGCTCCCAAGAGACGAATGAAAACTATGCGGAGCCAAAGTTCGTCTGCTTCTTTTTGCGGGGGTTGTGGCGACGTCAGAACGCCGGGCCGTGATTGGCTGTAAATAAAGAATAGTGGGTAGACACCAAAGCAAGCTGCCTTGGGGTCTACCCACTATCCTTCATTCAGAACCAATCAGAGCTCGGCATTCTGACGTCACCACAACCCCCGCAAAAAGAAGCAGACGAACTTGCGCTCCGCAGAAGGGCATCTGGCAGCCGCCATGTCTCTGCTTGCGCTGACAAGTGCGTGCAATGGACCTGTTTCATATACTGACGACACCAGGCGGTGGCTGCACGAACTAAAAATCAAGAAGGTGACCTACCTGCGCTACCAATCGATAATGTGAGCTACGCTACCAGTTTCTTCGCTCTCTGATCTGTGAGCGCGTGCCCAACGCGACTTTAAAAAGGGGTATCCGTGGCGTCCACCTATACGTCGTGTTTTTCAATCCGTTTACTTTCTTTTTTTGTGTAACACAATGATATATATGCTGCAATTACGTGTTCTACTCGCTGATCCACGGCATCCTTCCGAATTTGATCGATTTTTCGGGCCGACTTCAGCCGCTTGGCATTGGGCGCTGGCGCGTGCGCAGAACGCTTCTCGGAAAAGGACCATCACACGCCTGCCAATGCTACGTTCCCGCGCACGCTGCACATGCTCGCTCGCGTGGGGCACCAGTGAGGCGCCCTGCTTGCAAAAGACCTATTGCTTTCTTACCCAAGCCTTAAGGAGAATGCAGGGATTGGTGTTCCACGCGCCGCACATGGTGGCGTCAGCAGTTGCAACTTTTCTAAAGCAAATACCTAAAACAATAGGCATCTTGCACGCGCGTTCGTGAACGCTTTATTTTGGTTATTTACTTCGAATCTTTTATTGGGCACAAGATTGAACTATAGGGGGCGCTTTATCGAGCTTGTTCTCCCACAGCCCGGTGTTTACTAACACAGCATAACAAAGAAATTGAACCTCGCCTAGCACGGCCTGGGCACGAGCCCTTCGCTTTGACCAGTGCTTCAGTTGCACGAGCGGCGGCCTTCGAATCGTCATCTTCGATTTCTCAGATCAAAAATAAACAAGAAAATACGGTTTTGTTGTGTCACAGCTGAAGCCTACCGCTAGAGGCGTGACTGTTCGATCTCCTCTCCAATACGGGGAAGGCGTGCGCGTGTGGCGCGTGGAACACCAATCCCTTCATTCTCCTTGATGCTTGGGTAATATAGCAAATGGTCTATAGACCGATCTCGCCTGCCAGTTTTGTTACGCCACCGTTGCCGCGATGCATTGAGGAAACTTTAGCCTTTGTACACTTGCGGCAACCGCGCTGGAGAAAAAAAAAAAAGTGTTGGAATGCGTTCCAACAAACTCCGCTAAAAATATTGTTCTCGACCCTTTTCCACCGTGTCTTCTGGAGTGGAGAATCTCTACGAAGAAACGGAAAATTCAAAACCCTGGCTGATCAGCGATCTTCGAAAATCGGGTGAGAGAACTTTGATTTACCTACCACTAATGACGGCCAGCGTTGACGATAAAAGGCCGTTCGTGCGGCCGCCCGTACTAGGCCTAACCGGTAGAGGCGAGGCATTGCCCACGAGACCGGCAAGCAATGGAATCGTAACCTCGCGCCGTGTCAACGGAATATTTGCATCTGCCGTCAACGAAGGTTCATCGAACGGCCAGGAGTAAACTTTGAGAACAGAGACAGAAGTCACAACGCCGCCAGACTTAACGAACGGCGGTGACGCCCGTGGAATACGGGAATCTCTGGTGCCAAAGAAGCGCAAAGGCGAAGACCTGACCAAGGAAGACGTCGTTTAAAGCAATATACGAGGAAATGGAAGAAAACGGGTGCGACAGTGGCGGTGGCAACAGCGTAAACATTCCAAGCTACCACAAGAAAATAACTCAGCGCGGACGCCGGCCTCGTCGGCTGCAAGAACGGCAGGACGGACCGAGGTACACGGTCATCGCCCAACGCTGATGCAAAAATATCACCAGCGTCGACTCGTGGCTCCTTTAGAAAACCACTTTCCTGAAACTCCTAAGTTCGCCGTGCGAGAACTACCACACCGGCTACTCTGTCAACTACAAGAACTTCATCGCAGTTACCGTGCGAACAAAACAACATTCTCAAAACCTCATTGCGTTCAAAGAGCTGCCCATGGGAGATCCCAACAAGAAGATTCAAGCCACGGTCTACAGGTCAACAACCGGCAGTCAGCAGAGAGGAGTGATACATGGCGTTTCTCTCGGCGACGCAGCTCCCTGCATTATCGAGAACGCCATATCGGACTACTATTAGCGGCGAGATGTTTTGGTGGCGCCCTCCTATGCTTTCCTCTCGTGACGTCATAACCTTACGAACAACAAGTTCTACGGTGTTTAATATTAGCATGGTGGAAGTTTGAGATCACTGCGCTATGAAACCAACACTCCCAGCACCGTTAAAATTGAAGTTCTTACATTACTCCTATTTCTGTCGATGAGAAAACTTTTGTTTACGTCATAGTGACCATTCGGCCAATCGTGGAAGGCCGACCACACCGACGCTTTTGACCGCGCACGTCGCCAATAACGTAGTCAACGCGCTAGCCATAGGTAAAAATGGGACGTACATACGAAGGGCAGGGTCTCCCGACGAACCACCGGCTTTTCGGAAGATACCATGACGTTTTTGCCTACAAGCCAACCGCGGTCATCTGCATCCAGCGCCGCGGAC
The DNA here is from genome assembly GCF_016920785.2 of Ixodes scapularis. Taxonomy (NCBI): domain Eukaryota; kingdom Metazoa; phylum Arthropoda; class Arachnida; order Ixodida; family Ixodidae; genus Ixodes; species Ixodes scapularis. Next base: position 36,512,063 of record NW_024609883.1, read on the forward strand.
GGGGGCACAAGGCCACAGTGTGCACAAACAGGCAACAGTGCAAGATCTGTCGCGAGGTCCACCCGGACAACCAGCCATGCCAGGGCAAATACTGCCCCATGTGCAAGAGGAAGGTAACACGATCTTCGAAACCGAAGCGTGTAGGGCAAGGAACCGGGCGAACGACAAACTCCAGAAGGGAGCGATGGCCGGTCAACGCAACCATTGGAATGGTGTGGCAGCAACCACTGCGAGGTTCGGGGCCTCCGCCAGGGCGGTATATAACCAGGACGATCCGCCTCCCACAACCCCTCACGCCGCAACAGCAGCATCAACAACAGCCAGGCAATCTAAAGATAATACACAGCGAGGCACTGGCTCAGAAACCCGTGTATAATTCTGGCACCCAGCGGCACCAGCAGTAGACTGCAACGGAACTTCCCGAACTTATATAAAGTAGCGACAAAAAACTAGAAAAGAGTCATCAGCTGTAAATGACGTATGAGAGACAGCTCCGCGTGGATAAAGAAGAGGCCCATCGAGCCCAAACCAAGGCTAAGGCCGAAGCCGACCGGAAGCGGAAACAAGAAGCCGAGCATAGACGTCCGGCCAAGGAGCAGAAGGCTGACGAAGCGCGTCGCCGGGCTTAACACTGCCCCATCACCTATGAACAAGTTCTGCAAAAGAATAGGAACGAAGCCGAAGCAACAGCCGCCAAAGCCAAGTCGACAAATGGCGCAGCCGCAGTCGCCGTGTCGCAACAAGGTCGACATCAGTTCCCACCGCACCCACCGCAGGACACGCCATCATCGCGGCATGGCTTGCCGGACTTGGGCAGCCATCCCTGCATGCCCCCAGCAGTGACGGTCTTCTAGAACTTGTAGAACAAAATGCATGAGTGGCAGGCGCAGCTTCACCAGCAACTTCAGCATCAAAAACTAGCTATGACGCAGCAAACGCAGCAAAAACTGCAGATTATCCTTACCCAGCATGGAATAGGAACATCGGTGCCGGCCCAATAACCCAATTAGTGAGCCGGTGTCGAAGAAGAAACAAAGACAAGAAGACGTTTACCGCCCTCCAGCGAAACTATCGGGGGCTGCGCGTAAAAAGTCCCAACCCAAGTTACGACTGAACGAGTGAAGGACACCCGTCGACGTCATTCTGCTCCAGGAAATGCATGAGGCCGAAATCAAACTGACCGGGCTCACCAAGTATGACCAACCGAGTGTGACACTGAAAGTTAAACGCAATACCAGGGTACAACCGCAAGCTGCAGTCTCGGTCCGCAAAGGTCTATCCCAACAGCAAGTGGACCCGCATGAGTGGTGCACCGACTCGCAAGAAGTGGTGGCTCTCCTGGTGGAGAGCGAGTACGACGGCCCGATTCTGGTGGCGTCGGCGTACTACCGGGGCAGAACGCCAATGGCAAGGCGAACGAGAGTGGAGATCGACTACGGCTGGGTGGAGAAGCTGGTGCCAGAGTATGGCAGGAAGAAAAAGTACGCGATCCTCGTCGGAGGAGACTTTATTGCTGAACACGAGAAATAGGGCTATACCAAATCGTCGGCCAGGGGAACCGAGCTGCTACGTCGGGCCACCGGGACGAGGCTTGTCCTAATTAACAAATCGGGTGCTAAAACGAAGACCGCGCCAAGTGGAAACAAGCAAGACGCCACACCGGACTTGAATTGGACCAACTCGCACACAGCAAGGAAGGCCGTGTGGAAAGTTCACGAGGACCCGTAGTTTGACAACCACCACCCTATCGAGACGCGGATTGTCGGCAAGGACAGGCGACGCAAGATCGAAGCAGCGGATGGCCAAAGCCACAATGTGGGACAACTTCGACGCTGCACTCGAGGACCCCGGGGGCACACGACTCGAAGACCTCACAAAACTGGTCAAAGACGCGGCCAGGGTGGCAATGGTCGAGACCATTGGCGAAGATAGCGAACCCACCCCAGACACCAGGCTACTGTCCCTGTGTCGCAAGGGGAACAACTACCTTCGGCTGTCCGACACAAAGGAGGCGCGGCGGCACACCACCAGGCTGTCCAGGGACGACAGGACCAAGCTGTGCGAAAGAATCAGTGAACAGACGTCGCTCAGACGCATGTGGACCGCCTGCAACGCGATGCTGAGCAAGACCAAAAGGTCAACATGGCGCAGAGCTTGGCCGTGGCGCAAAACAAGGACGTCAAGAATATTCTGGACTCGATCGGCGACGTCTTTTTTTTTTCCGCAGCCGGTCACTTGCCAAGACTTTAAGATCTACGGACAAGAAGAATTTAAAAATGAAGAATACGAAGTAGGCTTTACACCGTGGGAAATAGGAGAACCCATTGAGCGGATCAACGAACGAAGCGCAGCGGGTCTTCCCGGGATCACAAACACCATGCTCAAAAACCTCACGCAGGAGGTCAAGCGAAGCCAGCTGAAATTGATAAACCACGCCTGGCACGAGGTCAGCATCACATATGGCTGAAAACTGTCCTGGGTGTGCCCCATCCCTAAACCAATGAAGAAGCCAGGTTGCGCGAGTAACGTGCGCCAAATTTCGCTCACTTCCATCCTATGCCAACTAATGGAGAGCATGGTGCTCGCGCGCATCGACTCTATCGTTGAGCAAAGGGAAGGCTTGCACCCCGCACAGACGGGACTCCGCAAGAACCTGGGCACGCAGGACAGCCTGGTCTCGATCCGCGCGTACTTGGCGGACCGACCGACGCAGTGCCATCGGGAACCCTTGGTGGCAGTGGATGTCAAGAACGCTTTCGATGCCCTGCCTCACGCCACGGTCATCGGCACGGTCCGCAAGCTGAGCGTTAAAGGCAGGCCCCTGAACTTTGTCAACGCTTTCGTGAGGGGGCGCAAATAGCTGGTCACTACAGGCAGGCACCGCGGCCGTGCAGAGAAGACAAACGAGGTTGGTGTGCCGCAGGGGCAGTCTTGTCGCCGATGCTCTTTAACATAGTGGTTGCGCGTCTTCTGTGGCAGCTTGCCGTCGTTCCGGACCTGACATTCACGCTCTACGTGGACGACATCACCATGTGGACCATAGGGAGTGACAAAGCGCCTCTTCCCAAGAAGACGATTCGTTCGCTATGTCGAGTGTCCAACGAGCACTAGACTTAGCGACTTTCTGATAGAAGTCGGCCTGCGGCCGTCACCCAGGAGCACCATGTACATAACCCTTGGGAAGGAATGAGAGAAAGTCGATGCGAGCCTGCGCTTCGACGGAGAGAAAATCGACAAGGTTGCCGAGCACTCCATCCTAGGGTGAGCGTTCACTAGCGCGACGACCCGACCGGCTGGATCGAGCGGATGCGGGACACCTGGAAGAGTGGGGCTCTCACCTGTCTGACGCCTAGCAACGAGGGCTGGGGGTCTCGGAGAGGTTTTTGCGAGGACCGTGGTCCAGGCCACCCTGGTATACAAGATCCCGTACGGCCTGAGTTTCTATAGAATCAACGCCGCTCTGCGGGCCAAATTGGAAACACTGATGAACGACGCGCGACGCTGCATCTCGGATCTGTCAAGGCGTACACGTCTGAACCTATTGCACGAAGCCGTCCTGATACTTTCCCTGGCAGAGATCGAAAGGAACCAGGAGAAGATGTACGGTGCCAAGCTGCCGCACACCCGACACGGCAGGTCCCTGGAGGAACGCATGCCCCCGAGGAGATCTTTGCGCGCGCAGACAGCAATCTGAATAAAAGGGTATAGCCATCACACCCCTTGTTACATATGTCAACACCCTAACGCATCAGTTCAACTTACAGCGCACTGACTTCGAACTGAATGCTCCAACTTTTGTGAGAAGGTCGGCTGGACGTACGGTGTACAGTCGTCCGGCTGGAGCTGGCAGTACCGATTGGTACTGCCAGCTCCAGCTAGCGGCGCTTCCACGAGTCACTGCGAGAATAAGCGCCTGTGCAGAAAGGGCGGATGCGCTGTTGCGATAGCGTGTATCACCCCCGTTCTGGAATCTTAAAACCGCCCGCGGCCTGTCTGTTTTGTTTGATTGATAGTTGGAAGCGCTGGTTGGTGATAAGCAATCGGCCACGGACTGCGCTTTTTAAACGACAAATCCTGCTGTGTAGCTTGCGCGTGTCGGCATAGTCAATAGTGACTCTCGATGGTACAAAACAAATCTGTTTGACGAGGAACTAGGAATCGGGGGCGTTATGATTGGGTCTTGAAGTTGGTATCAGTGAAGACGTTTTATCTATACTTCGTTTCACCATAAATTCAGACACAGCCAATGCTACGAGCTAATCGGACCAATCAGACAGCGTCCAAAGCGCGCCATCATGCTTGTTCGTCACGTTTTGTGCGGGTTCTATGATTCCTGAACCAATCGCACACAGAAAAAGACCCAGTGATCGGCGTTTTGGCGTTGCTTGATTGGTCCGATTAGCTCGTAGCGCCGGCTGACACGTAGTATGATGAAATAGGTATTGTTATCGTTTCAAAATGCGGGCGTGTTTGAATTGCACAAAACGGGGCGCCTACGGGAAATTTATTCATTATGAAAGCTGATGTTGAGATGTCACGCGTACCCGAAGACGAGCGTCGCCGCATTATAGACCTGTGCCTTAAGGAGTATAGCCAAAGAGCCATCGTCGATTTGGTGCAGCGCCCATTGAAAACCGTTAATCGCATAATACAAGCATACAAGAACGAAGGCCACATTGCGGACGCGCCACACAATCGACGTCCACGTGTCACAACAGCCGACCAGGATCAGACGATTGTGGCGGCCGTGGCAGTCGACCCGTTTCTGTCGGCCCGAGATGTCCGCAATGCCTGCAACCTTCAGGTGAGCACATCGACAATTTACAGAAGGTTTTCGGAGGCTGGGTTCAAAAGCCGGATAGCTGCCCAAAAGCCTCGGCTCAGCAAAGACAACAAGAGGCAGCGGTTGGCATTCGCCAGAGACCACAGCTCTTGGACCATTGCAGACTGGAGGAGCGTTCTTTTTTCTGACGAGTCCAGATTTACGGCTCGTTGGGATCAAAAGCGACGCGTATGGCGGCCGGACTGCTGCAGATATGACCCCGAGTTCCTGCAGGAAGTGGCAGCAAATGGTCGGTCGGTTGTGAACGTCTGTGGAGCTGTCTCCTACCAAGGACTTGGACCACTGCACAGAATTGAAGGAAGGCTGACCTCTGAGAACTACTGCAACATCTTGGACGACGTCGTGCTTCCTTATATGTTCTCGGTGGCCCATTTCCTGACGAGGATTTTTTTTATCCAGCAAGACCTCTCCCCAGTCCACACCGCCGGCAAAGTGCGGACGCTCCTGGAGGAGCGTTACGTCAGGCAGCTGTCTTGGCCTCCAAAAGGTGTTGATATGAACATTATCGAGCACATCTGGGGTACAAACATATCGAGGGGCTTTGATCTGGGGGCATATGGAGCGGAACCTGGCGAAGCAATCCCTCCACAGTGCACGCGCCGACGACCTCTAGAATGCCGTGGAAGCCGAGTGGAACAGACTGAGTCGACGCACCGATATCGTCGAAGCGCTTTTTCAGTCTCTGCCTTCGAGAATAGCGTGCGTCCTCAGGGCGCAAGACAATCTAGGAAGTTAAGTGCTAGATGTCTTAAAACTGGGTCATTGTTAACAAAAATCAATATGGTTGTTTGTTTTCCTTTTTTTGAAAAAAGCTCTTTCAAAAGAAATAAACATATTCCTTTAAGATGTTGCCGTTCTTGAAAGACCGATCAAAACAATTCGTGAGTTCACAAAAAAAAAAAATCAGTTCCGTGTTAACGAAAAGATAGCGCACGAAGCGAGATTCGAAAAACGGAGCGCGCGTGGAAGGTCGCATCTACACCCCCCTGACCGCGCAATGTTTATAAATATATAAATCAGCACTCACTGCCTTATCCAAACTGACATGCAAAAGGGGTTGGCGTGCGTTCTCGTAACAGCCCATCCGTCCTTTCTGCGCAGGCGCTTATTCTCGCAGTGACTCGTGAAAGAGCCGCTAGCTGGAGCTGGCAGTACCAATCGGTCGACGGCGGCGTGTTCACGCTCATATTAAGGACGACTGTACGTCCAACTGAAATTATGGAGTATCGTCCAACTGAAGTTTTGGAGCTATATTCTTACACCCCTGTGACAAGGGGTGAAAGAATATAGCTTTTTTTTTTTATTGTAAACGATGTCACCGATTCCGGATCCCATCCCACCATAGCAAAAAACAACGGTCACCCCGGCCACGCCAATCCCAAAAAAGATGAACTCGACGACCGACCCCGGCATAAAGAGCAAGTTGGCCAGGCGACATGAACAGGGTGGTGGTGGTGACAACAAGCTTCAAGAATGGAGTGGCGCCCAAGGTGGCGTGGCATTACGGGAACAAAACCAAGAGAAAGACGCTGCAGAAATGCGGATCTGCGAAGGAAGCTGAAGTCAGAGCCGTACTTGAGGCATCAAGGACATGACCGCATCGTCGAGCGAAGAATTTCGAGAACTATGCGTCTTCGCGGACTCCCAGACCATCGTGAAGTTGCAAGTCAGGGCACACGCCGCAGTCGGAGAGATTTTCCGGCTGGCATATGAACGAGAACGACGCGACTCAAACCCACTTTCCGTCAGCGTGGAGCGGATTTCGGGTCACGCGGGCATCGACGGTATGAGAGGGCGCACCGGGCGGTGGTCGAAGAGATTAATCGCATCGACCTTCGACGCCAGGACCCAGCCGCCACCCCCTCTGTGAAACCGCAACCGTCCGCCTTCAACCCGTACGACCCCGAGGGCACCGTCATAAACATCAAGTTGACGTTCAGGAAAACCATCAAGACTACGCTGGAACCGATTGCAGGCTCTAATGCAAGCTACCAAACACAGGACAATAAAGAAAGCACAAGCTAAACGCAGTCTCCAAATGCCAACAAAAGACCAAATGGATAGCCCCTAAAACGGCCGCCTCTATGTGCCGTATTTCCTTTTTTTTTTTCATTATGTTTTAATGGCTTGTTATCCCTGGAGCTAACAATGCAGTCTTGGGTAAGTTACTTTTAAAAAGTAATTTGTTACAGTTACAGTTACTTTCAGAAAAAAGTATCGATGTTACCGTTACAGCTACCGCAACAAAAGAGTAACTCGTTACAGTTACTTTTAAAAAGTTGTTAGTTACTTTTCTATTACACAAAAAAATGAGATAAAACTAGAAAATGCCCCTCCACCAAGTTTTATCGCATAAAACTAGAAAGTACGCTATTTACTTCATATTGTAACTTAGCAGAAGTTGTTTCTCGAAATTAGTGTTTGAAAATTTCTACGCCAGAGTAATAGTGCAAATCAAAATACGAAACATGCGTAGTGCGGAGTACTCGCGCTAATCAAAATACGAAACATGCGCAGTGCCCTCTGAATAATTCACCTGATTGATTCACCCGCTTAAAAAGCGTTTTCACAGAAAAAAGAGAAACCCCAACATAGATAGTGCTTCAAGACACTAAGATGTAAGTGTTCAGTTACAAAGTACAAGCACGTGTGTAAAGATAACTATTTTTTTGTCTCATGACATCTACACGTGGCTATTTATATTCGGGTCGTGACTCGGGAGAAAGGACGTATTCACAAGTTTGTGCAAGGCCAGCTTGACACTCAAAATGTCGGAATAGACAATTTGAAAAGTGCAAGGAATATCTAAAATGTACTCGTTCAGTGATATATTATTCATAAAACTCTAGAAAGTAACGACAAAAGTAACGTCGTTACTTTCATCGTTACCTCAGAAAAAGTAATAGAACTACAGTTACAAGTTACATTTTAAAAAAGTAACTCGTTACAGTTACAAGTTACCAAAAAGGTAACGAAATTACAGTAACGCGTTACTAGTAACGCGTTACTACCCAAGACTGTAACAAAGTACCGGTGCCGCCATCCGGATTTTACATATTTTGGCTGAAGCTAGGATGGTTCCGTCAGCGGTGGAAGACTGTGAGACCAACGCTTGGTAAGGTAACAATGAACCATTTCCAGGAATCGCCGGTTCTCGAGGTTCTGTACCTTGGCCGCTCCAAGGGTTCAAGGTTCAGTATGAAAATGCGCGAGCACGTTTTCAAGTGAGCGCGAACACTCCCTCGGCCAAGGAAGCTAGATTCTGCAGATTTTATAGAGCTGCAGTGACTTAGATTGAGCTCACCACAAGCCCCTTGTGTGCCTATTGTGGCTTACATTTGGCTCCAAAACGCGTTCAAAAGCGTTTCTTTTATATCCTTCCGAATGCTCACGTTCTTTCATTCTCAAAACCCTTCCCAGTTTTCTGCCAGGTGAAGCCATGGATTTAAAGGAGTTTCGTGGATACTCTTTTGTGTTAGGTGTGCTTTTCTCTTGACCTTTCTAACACATTTTTTGACAGTTTGAAGGTACAGGCACTCCTCGCCCTTCACTGGGGAGTGTCACGTTGCACGACGAAAGATAAAAAGAAGAGAAGCGCGAGCATGGAAGAACGGCAGGCGGTCACTCTGCGCAAAGATTTGACCTCGTCATCGCTCCGGGGCAAGTGCACCAGCGGCTGGCCACGCTCCAGCACCGCTGGGACACTTCATCCTGCCGCCTAGATTGCCACCGGTGCCATTGCCGTATGGACTGCTTGTCCGAAGGGACAAAGAAGCGGACAAGTGTCGGGAGGTAAAAAGATCATCCAAAGAAGCGGCGCCTAGATTTCGGCGCCGACCCGAAGAGAGGCGCAGCTTCGGGATGGTGCCCCGAAGACCCTAAAAAGAACCCGGCGATGGCCCGGGGAAGGCTTGGCGACCACCAACGAATAAGAAAGGAGACATAGACATTGACTCGACGCTGGCGTGGGACTCTCCGGAGCGACCCGAGCAACCACAAGGGTGGCGATGAACGTACCAGGCGACGACCGAATGTGTTGATGTAACTTAGTGTCCAACTAAAGTCTCAGGAAATCAAGGCAGCGGCCAAAGAAACCTGACGGAAGGAAAAGACACGAAATGCCCGACGGATTCCGCGGTGACACTGACCTAACCGACCTAGGCTACACCATCAACAGCAAAGACCGAGAATCAGATCGCCACGTGCAAACGAACATCTGAGACTTGATAACTTTTTTACATTTGTGCATTAGTTTATTACTGCTCTTCTTGCTTCACGTTATGTAATATACCTTTATCTCTTTCATCATCGTGCACTGTTTTCTTCTTATCCAACGGTTGGACCCTGAACCGTGACAGGGAGACAAAATACTCGCGCTTGGTTGTTGATCAGCGACAAAGGTTGCTTCCTTTTCTTTGTCTTTTTTTATAATAGTCGATGTTTTTTTCTTGAGCGAGCAAGTTTGTCGTACGCTCGCGTACTGATAATCCAGTCTGGCTGCCTGATCAACTTCTAGTTCGGCTGTTAAGAACATTCAATGATATATCTGTCAAGTTCGCCGCATTGCGTCAAATCATATTACGAACTTTTTGTGGAATGCTTCATGAGCCGAGCCTGCCAACACACTGAAGCACGCCAGTTGCTATGCTTACAATACGTGAGTCCCCCTTGTTCCTAAAATCTGTACCCATTATGCTGCATTTCCTGAATTAATTCAAAGCAAACTTAGATTTCTATTTCGATTCAGCTAAGTCGCTTCTTGAAGGTCATAAAGTTCACAGCAGAATATGATTTTCAGCCAAGTAATAACAAGTAAAAAATCCACTTTCTGACTTTTTTATTTTGATATTAACAACTAGCAACCTACTTTCCGAGTACCTTCAAATGTAATTCAATTACTTTTGTGAAGTATTTGTGCTCGACTCAAGATAGTTCATAGTAAAAGTAACTTAAATACTACTTTAAATAGATTTTCCAATTTGTAATTAGTATCTTATATTAAATACTTTTCTTATTTTCTATGAAGAATTACGAGTGTGACCACGACTAATGGCACGTTTAAATGAAACAGCTCTCATATTTTGCTTTATTTACCTGACGCAGTCGAAAGCGCAAATTGATATGATGAGGGTGAAACCGCGTTCGGGACGTCTAGCGGAATGGGGAAGAGCGAAATATACCGAAAGAGAAAAGAAGAAGGGGTAGGGAAAGGGCAATGAGGGCAACAGAGGAAGTCGGTCTGTTCGATTGATCCCTGGAGCGGGACTGGCGATCACGTGACAGGTAAAATGGCGAGAAGGGACGGGTACTGGGGAGAGGGAGGGCGCGGCATGCGTCATCCGGACCTGCCTTCCATCTGGGCGGCTTCCCGAAACGAGAAGGGTCTCGGGATGGCCCGGGGGAGGTGATGACGCCATCGCAGTCTTTTCTGGGGGAGTGGGCTCGTTATTTCAGGTAGGAACGTGGTAGTCTTATCGGGAGAGAAGCGTTCTGCGTTCCACGAATAAATGTGCCATGAAGCGATTTTTGTATAGTTTTTTTAGGGACATAATATATAGTCGAGGATCCCGGTCTGCGGTGTCACGTGCCATTGGGAAGTAACGTCGCACTGCGACGTCACGCGAAGCGTGTCCCAGGCCCGTTGAATGTATACTTTGTTTCAGCTAGCGTAAGTCCAGGCGCAGCCGATGCTACAAGCGCGAGCTCCTGGCTTTCAGCGTCCCTGCTAAGCACGTGCGGTCGTGCAGGACAAGCCCTGTTCAGTGCCACATGCTCGCGCTTGCAGCATCGGCTGCGTCTCGACTTACGCTGAGGCGAAGTATAATGTAGATAAGTGAGCGTGTTGGTTATTAATTTACGATAAGGAAAGAGGAACATTTAAGACAAACAGACAGTCTTAAATGTTCCTTTTTTCCTTATCGTAAACGAAGTATAGCCGATGCCGCTCCGCACTAAAACTAGAGTGTAAATTGCAGCGTCATATAATGTCGTCTGCACTCCTTCTCCGCTAAATTTGACGGGGAAATTCGTGAAGGCTAAGGTAACAAATACATTGCAGACCATAGCGCCTCGTAACTTGTTCACAGATCTGCGCATGAGTGTGATCCAGAGCGCCGTCGCCGCTTGTGGTTGCTTACATCGGGAGCAAAGTTCCTACTCTGGCTCAAAATAGTGCATGTGTTTTCCACGCGCCGCTATTTGACGAGATCGATCACGTAAGGAGCAAACAATACTGCGCCGTGCAGGAAAGCCGCTTCGCCGACGTTGACGCGCCCCGGTGTATGTTTCTCTGCTTTGGCCTGCTCGTCCTTTCTAGTTTTCCATACGCGCGCGACGCCGCTATTCGTCAAGTTCAGTCACGTGACCGGCCACCATCGACGGAGCACGGCTCTTACAAGCGTGAGGAGTGACTTTCCCGCATAACTTAGAATTACAAGATGGCTGAACGCGCAACCCTGGCTCCCCGTAGGGAGCCTATATAGGAACTCTAGACGGGAGAACACACTAGCGCCATCTGTCCGGCACCCCTGCAAGGCTTAGGATCTGTGTATATTTACTAATTTGTTTACGCTTTATGATTTCAGAGTGAACCTGAAATATTTCGAGCAATATTATAACTTACGGGCAATCATTTATTGTAGACACCGCGTGGATTTTAAATCGCAGACACTGTCGAAATCTCCGGTCTAGTAATACGCGGTCGGAGGTGTTTAACGGGCTAATCGATAGATGCCGCTAGTGTGCCGCTCTGTTCTCTTGTCGTTAGCGGTTACACTCCGTTCACCCTTAGGACTAGAAGCTTCGCCTTCAGTGCGAGTTCGCTGGCTTCCGCAGTGCTTTGGCTGCGAATGTCTGTACGTTCACACTTCGTTATCAAGGGCAGAAAGCTCGCGCTGAAGGCGGAGATTTAAGCCTCAGCTTAAGGCTGAACGGAGCATAGTAGCGGCAAACACGCAGTCGATTGCACTCAAACGCAAATGTGTAAACCAGCCTTTACCGTGATTTTAAATTCACGGAGAGTAAAGTAGCATACCCTCTGCAGACCATAACGGCTCGTGACCGAAACGAAGAATAGCACCTGAGGTGCCGCGAACTTTTGTTGAACCTGAGGCTCGACTGGTACGGCGAACTTTTGACCTTTTAGACAAGTTCGACGAAGTTCGACTTATAAACAGTGTTGGCCGACTTTTTGAAAACGATAATCAGTGTTTACAGAATTTAAACACGATAATATGTCCTTTCAAATTATTCCGTTAGTTTATTATTTTTAACAACGAAACGATATACACCCAACAAATATTGCCCTTTTCGTCCGCGCAGATTACGTTATCTGATGCAAAAGTAGATCTGTCTTTTTTTATTATTATTTAAATGAAAGAAAATGGTTCCGCTATATCATACAAAAAAAAGCCTTTTTTTAAATTTAAATGAAAGAAAATGGGGAACGTTTTTTCCCATTTTAGGTAGAAAGCCTTTTTTTTAAATTTAAATGAAAGAAAATGGGGAACGTTTTTTCCCATTTTTGGTAGAAAGCCTTTTTTTTAAATTTAAATAAAAGAAAATGGGGAACATTTTTTCCCATTTTTGGTACCTTGCGCCATTCAGTTCCATGTATTCGAGAGATGGGACGATCCCCATTTTCCCATGGGAAATTTAAGAAAATTACGTAACTTTCTTAAAAAGATAACGGTCACTTCTCAAACTTTGGCCTCTGGTTCGAATCGCTAGCGTATACTAGGGACCATCGTTGGACAATGTGTAGTTTCGGCCACACTGTTTATGCGGAAGACCTTGTGCAGCAAGGAATCATCGTAATATCTGTGGTTCGAATGCCGCGTGCTAAGTTTCCTCTTCTGAACACATTGCTATGCGGCATTCGAAGCACGGATCTCGCGCTGGATCGAGGCCAAATTTGCATTTCGCATGATGTATAACCAGTGCGACCCCGGATTTACGGTAAAATATAGCCCTGTAATTTTTTTTCTTTTTTTTTTTGCGGGGGGGGGGGGGGGGACACCATGCACGTATGTATGCTTCGAAAAAAATCTGCATACATCATTGTCTGTGTAACCTATGTGCCAGGACGGTAAAATAACGAGGAGACACGCCTCATACTGTCTTTTGTATGATGTATTAACAGTGCGATGACGGCGGCTTAAAGAGCGTGGAACTCCGACCCCATCATCGGACGGGAAGCTCCGAGCGCACACTGTGTGTCTTCGCACTCGAGCGGTCGCCACCGGCATCGATGTTCTCGGAGCCCTAGTCCTGCCCTGCGCGGTGCTCGAGTTTCCAACCCCTACTTGGAGAGCAAACACTGAACTACCCGCAGTGTGTGCCGTCGTCAGCGTGGGGAGGCGTCCCCTTTGCCTCGAATAAAGGCCGCACGCTGTTAAGCGGACGCACTAGCACCGCCACGTCAGCACTTCGCTGCTCCCCCCCCCCCCCCCCCCCCCTCCGTGTAATATAAGACTAGGTTTAGCTTTGACAAGTGCCTCACGAGGTTCGATAGGGTTAGCGAGCGTCATGAGGTCTAATACGTGAGTCAGGGACCTTTACAAAGCGAACTTGCACTGCGCGGCACTGTGAGCGTGAACACGACCTCGGTTCTTTTTCGCATTTTACTTAGAAAGTGTATTAGCTGGCATCAAAATTTACCACTTAAGTTAGTAACCCAGCGGAGTACTTTTTTACTGCTATTGACACTGTCAGCGCGTCAGTTACCCGAGCCGCCACCAGTCGGCGCGCTCCCCAGGGCGCCATTGCCGCTCTGTATTTTGGCTTGCAACTGCACTCCGGTTAACTCCCTTGACGGTTATTGTGTGACGATTAAGCTACCGCAGAGGGACGAGTAAACGCCGTCTAACGAGCGAGACGTGCTCTGTCTAGTGGGTTGCAAAAAATTTGGAGGCGACATTGAGGTCTCGAACCACGCTATGTGCGCTAAACATGCCCCGCTGAAGCACGTGGACTGTCCGTGCTTGGTGCCAATTCCAATGCACCGATTCATACTGACTACCCCGAGCAGAGCATCTTTAAGAAACCGCTTTTCCTCGAGCCGTGCTCGTGAATTAGCGACTGCTCGCTCAAGCGAGAGCTTCTACCCAGCGCGTACGTTGTCTGCTGTAACTCATTCTGATACTCCCAACATCGAACACTATATTTTGTTCTGATGAGTGACGAGGCGCAGCATCAATAACCGCATGCGAGCGACTCGCGAGCGACGAACAAAGTTTACGAGGAATCTACTACAACCGGGCGATGCGTCGAGCAGCAACAAGCAAGCCACCCCAGCGACGGCCCAGCCCGTCGCAGATCGCCAAGTTTTTCGCTTGCCAAGGCGCCTACGTAATTAAAGAGACCAGATACGGCAAGAAACGAGACAGCGACTAATAAACTACGGACATGCAGCGATGGATAAGACTGAGAGCGATAGCCTTGACGTATCAACTCGGTATTTGCAGAAGTCGCACTGGGTTTCAATTACCTTTATTTCCGTCAAAAGCGTGAGAAATGTAATGAACTTACATGGTCTTTGAAGTCTAGGCCATAATCTGGTGTCGTCGACCCATTCCCAGTCCGATTCCGTCGTATGTATCCGACGGTGGCTGGAGAAGCGTATAGTACACAGCGCAATACGTAGTGCAGCAGCGCGAAAGTAGAAGCCAGCAATGGCGGAAGTGTCACGTCATGTCAGGATGACGGAGCCCAGGCGAAGTTGCTTCAAAGCGTCTATAGTAGGCGAAAGCCTTACTTGTCACATTACGAGAAAAGGCGTCGGCGTTGTGCCCGAAAGATGGTCATAAAAATACGTCATCAAGCAGGCGCCGCTCAAGGTCAGAGTAGACGGGCCTCAGAAATAAAGCACACAAACAAGCTCAACAGCGCAGATGTTGCGTTACGGAAGGCGGCGGGGGCACTCAATGTCAAAGCGGACGCGCCTCAGAAATAAAACACAACGAAAAGCACAGCAACGCAGATGCTTCGTCACGTGAAGTCGGCGGGGTTCGCCGCGCCTGCGCAGTGGGGAAGCGTGATGTCACCGCTGGAGCGCCGTGTGAAAAAAGAAGACGTGGCGCGCTGCTTGTAGGAACGTGCTGCGTGTAGGAATGGCGTTCGCATTCCTACACGTAACCAGTCTGAAGTGTTTGTGTCGATTTTTTTTTTTATGGCAGACCTTCATTACAAAGGTAAAAACATAAGAAATAAAATGCTACGATGGCTTGTTCGCGCTAACAATGCCGCAGAGCGTACCTTAGGCTCCCTGCGGAATAAGCATGTTTCTGTTCCTATGTGCAAATATTTGTGTCGACATTTCGCCTTAATGGACCCTTTTTCAAAAAGCCGTCAAGCAACATTGGCGGCATCCGTTTCTTTGACACGAAGCGTGGATCGGAATCTGAGTCCTTGCCGAAAGCACCACTCGTTCCCGATCCGAGCCGAGAAGAGTCGAATGCCGAGGCAGCCCTCGTGTCCAATACGCGCTCATAGTGCGTTTCCAAACAATGGCAAGCTCGGATAATTGGCGCAGCACTTACTATACTCCGTTTCACCTGATGCTGTACCGCAGCGAATGCTAGAAGCGCGAGCTCATAGCGTTGGCAGCTGCCCTTGGTGCACGAGAGCTTGTGCCGCCGAGATGTGCCCTACAGCAGGGAGCTCGCGCTTGTATCCTTTCCTGCAGTACAACACAAGGTGAAACAGAGTATAGACGCTTTCAGGCAGCTGTGCATGGGCGCCGTCATAACCGACCTTCAGTTTTTTATTCCTCTTATTCCGTTCGCTTCACTTCATCATTGCTACAGCACGACAGGTAATTGCCACGATGGGTGCTACTGTGTCCTTTTCCCCGGCATAAGCTTTTGAAGAGGGTGGTCAACGCCCGCTTCAGTGGCTCGGCATTTCGGTAAGACGAGAGAAGGTCGGCTATGGCGGCTCAATCTGGTGCGTGTTTAAAGCGTCTGTAAATGGCGCTTACTTTTGCAAGGGGACTCTTCTATTACTTTTGACAAATATGAATTGAACTCCATTTAAAGGGGTACGGAAGCGAAATTTCAGCGCCTATTTCTTTATGTAGACGTGGTCTCCTTTATGACATCAGCTCACAAACACCACAGTCCTTTTGTTCGTAAACGCAATAAAAAGAATTTCAGAACGAACAAAACGATTTCCCAATACCCCCTTGGGGTTGGGGAGCCGAGATTCATTGGAATGTTTCACGTCATGCGCCCATCTGGAGCAGCGCCATGGCGCAGTGTGTCCGATGGAGTCGCGCGGGAACGATGGTGCTTGGCACACCTCTCAGCTCTAGTACACCATACCTGGGGTATTCCCACTTGGCGGGATTGTAACGCATTGACGTGAAGTCCCTTTATGAAATTCACGCTTCAAGGTACCGCCAACCATTGTTGTAGGAACGCGCAAGGCACCCATGAGCGGGTGCTCCACCGCCGTTTGCTTCCAAGGACCGCTCATTTCAGTGTTGTGTCGCCAGTGGCATTCAAGGGCCACTCGAGACACGGGCCTCGTGCACTGGCACATTTGATTCTACTTGCAAGACAAACTCAAATACAACCACATCGAAGGGCTTTACGTTGACGATAACGCTGGTTCCACCCAGTGACGATAATCGTAATTACGGTACCCTTGGCCCTGCATGGGCCCGGGTCTTTGCGAGCGTGATATCACGGGCAAATACCCCGAGACGCATCGCACCACCTCGATGGCTGATTCTGAAGCGCTCGCCGGAATCCGTCGGTTGGAACGAAAGCTATTGCAATCCGATGGAAAGACAAGCGCGTGATTATCATTTACGGATGTCATGAATAATATCTGACCCGTTTTTAAGCGTACCGGGGTGTTGTGTACTGAAGGTATGTGAGAGAGCGCGGCGCGCGAACATGGGCCAACAGACCTGCACTTTAAGAAAAAGTGAGCACCCCCCCTCGTCATCGTGCGTTTTGACGGCTGTAACTACCCCACAGGCTTACTTAACTACCCACTGGGCTCGAGCCATTGAGAGTTAGCACCCTGTTGGCAGGTGACAAGCATGGGGTAGTCACGTTTTATAAACTCTTGAATTGAACATTCAAGTGCATGCAGTCGTTCAATAGTAAAAGTCACTTCAAAAATCTCAAAAAGTACTTGAAACTTGTTTTCTTTGTGCGTTGGTTATCATTTATTCAAATTTGAACCGGTCGAAACAAGAGTGTGGCTCAGTTCGCCTAAACTGGCAGAAAACAAACAAGTACGAGCAACCTTGGTAGGCACCTGCTAAAACCCGAGGCAGATAAAAAGTATCGCGGTTGTTTTTTTTTGGTTCCGTCGCGGGTTTTACCATGTACAGCAGTAAACAGCTGGCAGCTGGCGTAGTGCTTGAGGAATTTAACCAAATCTCTAGAAAAGCACAGGAAGCTACGCACAGGCGTGAGTTGACTTGAATGTTCGCCGGACGAGATACTCTCGTCGTCTTTTATTGTGCGGTTCAGTAAAGAACGTGCTCTCAATAAAGGTGTGATCGGTCAGTTCTGCGTGCAGATCAGTTGCAACTGGCCTCCTCGGCTCCGCCGAACTTGCGCGCCTGTCGTACCCAATTTTTTTGCTTTCAAGTGCAGTGAAGTATGAAGCATTGAACACCACGACTGAGGCCGGACAGGACGAACGTACACAGATATCTGGGATCATGTCCGTGTATTTCACTATTTCTCTGTCTCGAGGTATATGATTCGCCTTCTCTGGTTCATTTGGCACATTTCATCGAGCATACTCGATAAAAAAATGCTTCAAACAAGGCCGGTTCAGACACTAGCGTTTGACAGCGTTGCGTCGAGAACCGAAAGCCACCCACCGGCACGTCTGCGCTTCGTATCAAGCGTGGAATCCAATTCAAGGAATCATCTTGGCACGCGATATAAGCAGCAGGGATGTCCTGATTTCTTGCTGCCGCAACGCAGTCAGACGCACGCAGTCAAACACTACTGTCTCAACCAGGATTTAGGTAATTTAGCATACGTATTTCGCGTTCGTTGCAGGTGAAGGCACGGGCCCGAAAGCAGAAATTCTGCACTGTCCTCTTGGCGCGAGCGCGAGCGCATAGAACGGATATTTAGCAAAAAGAAGGAAATTGAAATAACGCTTCGGGGAGGACCGGCGGACGGGCTTCACTAAAATCACCTGCGCGTGCTTAGTGTACTCAACGTGTACCCAACCGCCGCTAAAGTCAATCTGGATATGTAAAAAGAGAAAAGAAAATGCATCAGTGTGTTCAGAAAGTTGTGATTGCAGAAATTGGTTTCGATAATTAATACAATTAATTAAACAGTCTTCTGTATACTTGAAGTGTAGGCAAGCGAGAAATCGAAACTGTTCAAAATGTGACATGTAGCAACTATTCAAATTTATTTATAACCTGCAGTTCACTTTTGCAATGGCCCTACATTAGAGATACGAGCGCTTTCCTAAGGGCAGTAGAGCAAAAGAATATATACGGCTAAATCTTGCACAGTCTTTTCGGATTTATGCAAAATATGACAGTGGTCACCACCCTAATCGGTTACACAAAATACAGCAGTATAGCTGGTAGTGTCGAGTAGACGTGTGTATGGGAATGTAGAGCGTCAATAGGTGATGTTTTATCTTGAGCTGTTTCTGAATGCGCTGATATATAGAATGCTGTCATGTCTGTATGTCGCGTATGAGTGAAGTGTGGCGTGGGATATGTACATACGGCATTGTCTGGCGAGGCGCTCAAAGCAAAAACTGCTGGTTTCTTTTTTTCTTTAGATTGAGCGCTGTCCGTTAGGTGGCGCGTGTCGCCGCCCAATTCAAGGAGTCGCGCGTTTATGTGTCTACTTATTTGAGTGAAAAACATGGAGGCAATCCATAACTCCACGTAGCAGCCACAAAGGGTTCGGTCTGGTTCGGTTCTCGGCCTCTCGTCCAAATGGGATCAGTCCCATAGCCAGTTGAATGGGTGTTCCGTGCGGTGAATAGCGCCAAGTGCGTGCACAGACGCGGTGAGGATTACCAGGGACTTGAAAGTGGATAACGAATGCTAACAGGTGAGCAGGAGCGTTGAACGATCGGAACCGACGCCGCTTAAATCGGTGATGCTTCACCTCGCCGCTGTCAACCGAAAACGCCGGATCACTTGCGAAAAGCACAGCAAGCAGATGCTCTGTTCAATAAAGACATCATTCCATTTGTCGCTATTTTGTTTCCTTCTTTGAATGTTTTCTGGCCGCGAAGTAAATGCAGCCGGCCTCGCGAAAGCAATCGCAAACAAACCCCCTCGAACGCGCCCCCCCTTGACATCGTCGCCCCACTCGTATTAGGTGCGGTGCCGGTGCTTCGAGGCGCGTTTCGGAGTGCTTTGTGCGCACGGAAGGCAGCGAACGGGCGTACGCACTTGAGAATCGTATTTTAGCAAAAAGCAGTCCAGCTCGCTAGGCCTTACTCGTATTGCATGCTCCACTGTCGCTTGCCAACCGCCATGTTGCTTTTGGGGTGCTCACTGTGATTACCTGCTGATTGCGTGCCGTGTGAATGCCCATGAGGTTGTTAGTATAACGAAGGGGGGGGGGGGGGGTAGCAATATCTGTGACGGCTTCTGACTACCCCAAGTGTAGTACCCTACGACAACCCTTTTGTTGAGAGTGTGCGCGTGCTAACGCGAGCCACGGCCACTTCTACACGGAGCCTTCTGGAACAGAACCATGTCCTACTTATCGGAATTATGGTATATTCGGCTGGTCACTTTCGAGCACTCCAATCATCCGAGTCGTAGCTACCAGATCCCGGAGCGCCTCCGCATCGGAGCGAGAGAATCGGCGCGCCCAGCCGAACGCTCCTCAACTTTTCACAGCGGCAAGCCGAGCGGATAGAGGGTGGCGTGCGCCACTAGAGGACGGCGCGAGCCGCCCTCTAGCGGAACTTTCGCTCTTTGGATTCAAAGGGTTGAGCAGCATTCAGTGATCCATCCATCCATCCGTAAATCCTTGAAAAATGGCAACCGTCAACGCCAAGGAGGTTAGAAGGGTAGGAGAGGGCATGACGTCGGCCGCGTAGCCTCCACAAGCCATGCTCCCTTTGTATCATGCCGATATGGTACCGCATGCCAATCTTATCATTCTGCTTATGCTATGTCATCTATAGCACTGAGTCATGCCGCAGGTACCGCCCCCCTGTTTTCGGCTATATAAGCGATGCCAAATAAACCTTGGATGTTGTTGCGTTCACGAAGTCAGCAGTGTCGGACTGACTTTCTTGTCAGCTGAGAGCCAGCTGATACATGGTGTCAGAAGTGGCCCACGCGACCACACCAGAACCGTCAGCAGGAGGCAGTCATGGAACCACTCAAGCAGCCCGACCCTTTGCTCCTGTCGGAAAACGTTCAGAAGAACTGGATGCTCTTCAAACAGAAGTTCGAGCTGTACCTGCAAGCGACGGCGCCAGACAAACCAAGAACGGAAGCTACCAAGACGGCCACACTTTTGACTATCGCCGGTGATGACGCCCTAGAGATCTTCAATAACTTCGTCTTCGCTGAGGGTGAAAGCAAGGAGGATTACAAGACCCTTGTCGCAAAGTTCGAGGACTACTGCGCGGACCAGCAGAACGAGGTGTACGAAAGATACGTATTTCGGACAAGAACGCAAGACGAGGCGGAACCGGTGGAGCAGTTTATCCGCGTCCTCAGGAAACAAGCAAGGTACTGCAACTTCGGACAACTTTCAGATTCAATGATTCGCGATCAAATCGTCTTCGGCACTAACAACAAAAAGTTACGGGAGAAAATGCTTAGGGACAAGGATTTGACGCTCCAGAAAGCAGAACAAACCTGCAAAGCCGCAGAAGCCTCCGCTAAACAAAATGAAGCATGGTATGCCCACGAAGAAAAGGTGGACTCAACCACAAAAGGCTACCAGCGCCGCTCAGATGCTTCAAGAACCGAACAGTGCTTCAAGTGCAACAGGAGACACGAAAAGAGGAAATGCCCCGCTTTTGGGAAGACTTGCTACGCCTGTCAGGGACGCAAACACTTCGCAGCTTCTTGCAACAAACAAGTCAGCGAGGTGAAGCACGACGACGAGGGCTTCGACATCTTGGACCTGGGTGTTTGTGGCATCGAGAAGGAACGGGACTGGATTGTCAAGGCCCAGCTAGCGGAGCAAGTGGTCTCGCTGAAGGTAGACACCGGCTCCCAAGCCAACCTGTTGCCCCTGTCGGTGTACAAGAGACTGCACCCTAAGCCGTTTTTAAGACCAAGCCACGCGGTCTTGCGCTCGTACAGCGGCAATATCATCAAACACTGCGGCGTCACAACACAGGAGGTTACGATCAACCAGCATCACTGCCGCGTCGACTTTTTCATTGTTAAACGAAGTCAGGCCATTCTCGGGCTACAGGCAAGTGAGCTCCTGGGACTGGTGTCCCGAACGGTGAACTCTGTAAGCACGGGCAGCGCCGTTCCGGTGACCCAAGAATTCGCCCACCTGTTCCAAGGCACCGGCTGCGTAAAGCGACGGTACCGAATGGTACTACATGACGATGCCGTGCCAGTGGTTCAGCCTGCACGACGGGTGCCCTTGGCACTGCGAGAGCCCCTGCGGGAAGAACTGCAGCGCATGGAGAAGGCCACCATCATCCGGAAAGTGGATGAACCCACTGACTGGGTAAGCCCTCTTGTTATTGTGAAGAAAAAAGATGGCAGCCTTAGGCTATGCATGGACCCTAGAAATATTAACGCGTGCTTGAAGCGTGAACACTACCAGATGCCACAGCGCGAAGATATCGAGGCTGAGCTTCACGGGGCGAAGTTTTTTTCCCGGCTTGACGCTAACTCGGGGTTTCATCAGATTCCAATGGACGAAGCTACGTCAAGGATCTGTACGTTCGGCACTCCGTTCGGTCGCTACCGTTTTCTTAGGCTTCCGTTTGGAATCTCGTCAGCACCCGAGGTGCTGAAACACTGAGAAACACCGAGGTGCTGAAACACAGAAAACACTGAGCGAGATATTTGACCCATTACCAGGAGTAAGGGTTTACATAGACGATATTTTGGTGTGGGGAAGCTCTAAACACGAGCATGACGAGCGCCTCAAGGTCACTCTCCGTGAAGCGGAACGAGCGGGCTTGACGTTCAACTTGGCAAAGTGCAAGTTCGGCGTGCAGGAAATTTCCTTCCTGGGGGACGTGATAAGCGAGGTCGGAATCCGCCCAAATCATAGGTTGGTGAGTTGCCTGCGCGAGATGCCAGCACCAACCGATAAGCTCGGCGTACAGCGGATGTTGGGAGTGGTAAACTATTTTGGAAAATATTTACCTGCGCTCAGCGAGAAAACAAAGCTTCTACGAAGTTTAATACGTAAGGACACTGTCTTCGAATGGACAGAAAACCACGCACAAGAATGGACTGTGCTCTGCGAAGCACTCGGCAAAGAACCATTACTAGCGATTTTTGACCCCACAAAAGAAACAAAGATAACGTCAGACGCCTCAAAGGATGGCCTCGGATCGGCGATACTGCAGCGTCATGGTAGTAGCTGGCGTCCTATTGCCTATGCCTCCCGGGTAATGACAGAGGCGGAAAGTCGTTACTCACAGATTGAAAAAGAAGCCATGGGAATTACGTACGGCTGTGAAAAATTCCATCACTTCATCTATGGACGGCGCGTTTTCATAGAAACCGATCATAAACCTCTTATCGCTATTTCATCGAAGGACATAGGGGACATGCCACCAAGACTACAACGGTTTTTCCTTCGCCTGATGATTTACGATTACAAACTACAGTTTATTCCAGGCAAAGAATTGGTCCTGGCTGACATGCTCTCAAGGGCGGCGCCTGCTGCGTCAGGGGACACCGCTGGCTTTATCGACGTTCAGGTACATGCTGTCGGCATTCTGTCATCCTTAGTAAGTGAAGCAACAAAACTGCGTTTCGCTGAAGAAACCCGCAAGGATCCAGAGTTGCAAAAGGTTGTCGAAAACATATCCAGCAATAAAGCCGTCGAAGGGGAACTTAAACCGTTCGCTTCGGACCTTTCCGTAGTGGAAGGAATTTTGTTGAAAGGGTGCAAAGTTGTCGTTCCCAAGAAACTACGACCGGAAATGCTCGGACGGATTCACGAAGGCCATCTGGGCTTAAACAAGTGCAAGGCTAGGGCACGACGTCTAGTTTTCTGGCCAGGCCTAAATTCAGACATTGAGTCGCTTGGAAGAAAGTGTGCCGCATGTACAACTTATGCATACAAGCAACCAAGCGAACCACTTTTGCTTCGTCAAGTTCCAGATTATCCCTGGTACAGGGTCGGTGTAGATCTTTTTCATTACGCGGGAAGTGCGTACCTCGCAGTGTTTGATGCACACTCCAACTTTCCAGAAGTTGAAAAGCTCGGCGACACGTCTGCAAGCACGGTTATCGGCAAACTGTGTGCCATCTTCTCAAGATACGGAATTCCGGTGGAGGTTTGCACAGATAATGGACCCCAGTTTTCGTGCCGGGACTTTGCCGCGTTTGCCAACCGATATGATTTTAAGCACATCACCTCAAGCCCCGAGTTTCCTCGTTCCAACGGTCTCGCGGAGAAGGGCGTACAGATTATTAAGAGGCTCCTAAAGAAAACTGGAGATGCGCGTGAAGATTTCTGGTTGGGCTTACTCGGCTACCGTTCTTCCCCTCTAGAGGACGGCCGTGCGCCGGGAGAGCTGCTGCAAGGCAGACGCCTGCGTACGCGACTTCACGACTTCAGCTTACAGCCGGCATCCACCGTCAAGAAGCATCGCCAGCCAGAGACCGCGGGGCAACGACTCCAGCCGCTCTATAAAGGACAAGTCGTCCGAGTGAGGAGTAAGACCTGGTCTTCAAAGGCTAAGGTCACGGGTACAGCGGCGCCCAGATCGTACAACGTGGAGACGGAAAGTGGAACAACTCTACGGCGGAACCGTCAGCATCTTCTGGCAACACCGGAAACATTCAATCGCGACTCGTCAGCTGACAGCGATGCTAGTGACTTTGAAGACGCCGGAGCGGAAGTACAACTTCATCCAGGGGCTCAAGGAAGAGCCAACGAAACTCCTCGTGCGCAGACAACTCCTCAAACTGTTCAAGGAACACCAAACGCGGCTCCACCAGCGCCGAGAAGATCTACGCGAGCTACGGTTGCACCCAAGCGCTTGCAGTACGGGCAGCATTTCGAACAAATTATTTAGCATTGTTTCCCCTTGTCGTTTGTTAACCTATAGTTGTTTTATGTCTTTCTTACTAAACAAAGGGGGATGTATCATGCCGATATGGTACCATATGCCAATCTTATCATTCTGCTTATGCTATGTCATCTATAGCACTGAGTCATGCCGCAGGTACCGCCCCCCTGTTTTCGGCTATATAAGCGATGCCAAATAAACCTTGGATGTTGTTGCGTTCACGAAGTCAGCAGTGTCGGACTGACTTTCTTGTCAGCTGAGAGCCAGCTGATACACCCTTGACGCCTCGCCTCTTTCTTATTTTCCTCCTTACTCTGCTCACTTACCATGCCAACGTGGCCACATCAAGTGACCGTAGCTAGCCTCCGTCTTGCTGTGGTGTACTAGAATACACAACAGTCTAGCCTTCGATCTGATAAAACCTACCGGATGGAGCGCGCGCAAGCCTGCAAGGAGTCCTCCTACAATCAACCATCCATATCGCACATGACATGTCACGCGCACCAATCACCAGAGAGATCTGCGGTCACGCTGGGCACAAAATTGTTTAAACTTTTTATGACTAGGCTTCACCAATATTGCAACGTGCCCCCTCCTAGTACTTCTAACCTCCTTGGTCAACGCGAACGCTGATAAGGTCATCGCAATCCAGCCGTGCCAAGCGGAAGTTCCTGCGAAACTATCAAAAAAAGAAACATTACAGCTTGAAAACTCTCGTACTTTTGTACTTACCGCTTTGTCCGAGTAGGTTCGCACTATAAAAACATAGGCCTCGACCTTGGGCACCGTACAAGGAAACGTTGGTACAAGGCAACTTTGGTACAAGGCAACGTTAGGTACAAGGTGCGTCAAACAACTCGGCAAACTTCGCTTCGCAAACACGGTCCTCGTCGTCGTAGTTCGAGCTGCTGGTGTTGTCGCTGTCCGCTAGCTTCGCCAGCAGCACTGGCGGTGCCACCACTAACATTAAACGTCTTCGTTTCAACGACATTTCACCTCAATTCGGGGAGCGCAACACAACGGTGACGGCGTCGAGACTGACGGCTGTTTTTCGCAGCCCTCTTTTTGCGGAGTAGCTGCGTTCTCTCCGTCCGCTTCCAACACAAAAGCAAAATGGCGGAATGGCTGGAGTCACGTGACCGGCCGGCAGCCAGATCTCTCGCGCGCTCCCACTTCCAAGTCAGAGCGCCTCAAACCGCTCCGATTCGGAGGGCGGCGATAGTCGGAGCTTCGAGAGCGCTCCGAAAGAACCAGGCGAATATACTTGGAGCGCCTGGCATCGACCTGTCGAATGCACACCGGCTTTTCAGAGCGCTCCAAGAGGCCGAAAAACGACCAGCCGAAATATATCATTAGTAAAGCGGGCGCATCGCGCTTAGTCCATCAAGGTGTCCTGTCTCCCTTGGTACTTAACACTGGCGACGAGGTAAATATGCAGTATCGGCGGCTACAACGCTCAACCGTTCAAGGTATGTCTTTCAACGTACAGTTCAAAAAGTTTTCACCTAATGACCCTGCGTCTTGGCCACAGTATATCGAGCGCCTGGAATTCTTTTTCGTGGCGAACAACGTAACCACGGCAGAGAAGAAACGAGCCGTCCTGTGTAGCGTCTGTGGCTCTGCAACGTACGCCATCTTGCGCTCTTTGTGTTCGCCGAGCTCGCCAGCCGAAACGCCGTATAAGGAGATAACACGAAAGCTTCAGGAGCACTTCGTTCCTCAACTGTCGGTGACCTTCACACGTTTCCAGTGCGTCAGACGCGACCAACGTCCAGGCGAGCCTGTGGCGACCTTCGTGGCAGACCTCCGACGCTTGTCCGAGCACTGCGAATTCGGAGGAATACTCGACGACATGCTCAGAGACCGCGTCATTTGTGGCCTTCATGACGACGCGTTACAACGAAGTTTGCTCGTCGAGCCCACACTAACGCTGAATAAGACCTTCGACATGGCAAGAGCGGCCGAGGTGGCCAAGTCGCAAGCCACTGAAATTCGCGCCTCTGCGTCGACATCGGGGCTGCAGTGGATCCAGAAATGTATCGAGTGGAAGGTGACGCAGCGCCACGGTCGCTTCATCGAACCACCTCACCGTGTTGCGTTTGTGTTGCCGGTCGCCTGCCGCAACCGGCAACACAACAGCAACACGGAAGAGCACCGTTCAAGGGAACTTTTTCAGAATGCGTCTGACGTTGCAATGGTGCGCATGACCCCAAAACTTGCCGCTTTGCTGGAGCTGTCTGTCACTTTTGCAATAACAAGGGGCATATTACCGCAGCATGCCGCCAAAAGGCGAGAGCCGGACATCGACGGTCAGCTGTTGGCAATAACAAGTTGGACACGATGGGACCATTACCGAAGGATTATGATGTCTTCACCATCGAGCCGCCTGTGTTCTGCGATGTTTTGATCAATGGCCGTAGCCTGCGGATGGAAATCGACTCTGGATCGGCCTTCACCGTCATCAACTCGCGTGTTATGCGCCAGCCCCACATCTCCAAGAGCTGCCTCAGACCGTGCGCCTTCCGACTACGCTCCTATACGCAGCAGTGTCTTGAAGTTCTCTGAAGTGTAACAGCCGACGTGTCCTTCAAGGAGAAGAAAATGAAATTGGAACTTGTGGTTGTCAAAGGGTTTGGTGTGAGCCTGCTACGGCGCGACTGGTTCCGGTCCTTGGGCATCTCCTTGGAGGGGTTCCCTTATGTCGACAAATCGCCGCTTTAGGTGAAAGCGGCTGCGGTTCACAACGTGATTGACGAGTTTCCCGAGCTTTGTCAGCCAGGACTCGGAAGAAGCAGGCGACCCCCTGTTCGTGTGGATGTCGACCCTGCCGCGACTCCCAAATTTTTCAAAGCTCATCAGATTCCACTTCCGCTGCTGCCCAAAGTGGACGACGCCATCGACAAACTGGTCGAACAAGGAATTTTTGAACCAATACGGCTTTCCTCATGGGCGACCCCAGTCGTGCCTATTCTCAAAAAGAACGAGAACATTCGCTTGTGCGGTGATTACAAGTGCACAGCGAACCCAGTCATTCGATGGGAAACACACCCTTTACCAACTGCCGATCAACTGTTCGCCAAACTGGCTGGGTGTGAGAAGTTTTCACAGTTGGATCTAGAACAGGCCTATCACCAGAAGGTAGTGGATCAAGCTACAGCGGACTTCCAAACAGTCAACGCTCATCGGGGTCTCTTCAGAGTCACCCGTCTGCAGTTCGGCGTCGCTACGGCTGTGGCAATCGTCCAACGCTATATTTTATTTTATTTTATTTTATTTTTATTTACAGAGTACCTACATCGCCTCGAGGGCATTATTGTAGGATGGGCAGGAAATAACACACATACACGAAAAACACAGTGATCACTTGTCCGCACAGATTAGATATACAGTCGAGAAAAAAATACACTGTTGTCCAAGGTGCTCACTACATCATCAGGCAGCAAGTTCCACTCTCTAATTGTCTTTACAAAAAAAGAATGACAGAAGCTGTTTGTTTTATAGAAATATTCAAAAACTTTTCTAGAGTTATCACACCTAGCTGAAACATACGTTGGCCCCAAAAGATACCCATTCTTATTAATACCAGTATTATTATAATAAATGCGGTGGAAAAACTTCAATCTTAATTTTTGCCTTCGAATGCTCAAGGGCTCCCATCCTAGCATGGTTTTAACCTCTGTCATACTAGCGTATGGATCGTAGTTGTTACTAACAAATGGCGCTGCTTGATTTTGAAGTTTCTCTAGTCTGTCAATCAAATACTGCTGGTAGGGATCCCATAATACGCTCGCATAATCAAGCATTGACCTTACGTGCAAGAAGTAAAGAGTTTCTTTTACGTCTCGGGACGCGTGTTTGAAATTTCTACGGATAAAAAATAACATTTTACTGGCCTTATTAATTTGTCGTCAATATGTTTATTCCATTTGAGTGATTGGTGAAAATAAACGTCAAGATATTTACATTCAGAGACATTACCGATTGTCAGGTTTTTGATAGTATAACTTGTAAAAAATTTAGAGACGTTTCTAGCGAAATTAGCGAGGTTACATTTTCCAATATTTAGGCTCATGTTCCACTGGTTACACCAGTATGCTACCTTACCTAGATCGCCCTGTAGGATCTCGATGTCTCTCGTCGAATTTATTTCCCTCTAAATAAAGCAATCATCAGCAAAAAGTTTTATTGTCGACTGAATATTTTGTACAATGTCGTTAACGTAAATTAAAAACAGTAAAGGTCCAAGAACACCACCCTCGGGGACCCCTGAGGTCACGGAAACGACTGAGGATTTACTTCCATTTAAGACAACACATTTCTCACGGTCACTTAAGTAATTTCGTATACAACCTAGTACCTTACTATTAACATTTATAGAGGCTAGTTTTATCAGTAGAAGGTTGTGTGGTACTGTGTCGAAAGCTTTGCTGAAATCTAGAAAGGCTGCGTCTACTTGCGTATTTTCGTCATTTGCTTTTAATAGGCAATGCTGGAACTCTGCTAACTGCGTGTTGCATGAAAATCCACTCCGAAAGCCATGCTGGGATGGAGTAAAAAAGTTAAAGCTATCAAGGTATTTGAACAATGCGTTATATAAAATATGCTCAAAAAGCTTAGAGCAAACTGACGTTAGTGATATAGGCCTATAATTTTCTACAAGTTTCTTATCTCCGGATTTAAAAACAGGAATCACATTCGCCGTTTTCCAATCTATGGGGACCAACCCTGTCTCAAGTATTGTTTTAAATATAATAGACAAGTGCTGTGATACAATCTCGGAACACTTATTGAGAATAACAGGTGATATAAAATCAGGGCCAGTAGCCTTTGACTGATCTAGGCAGCGCCAAAGAGAGGCAATACCATGAACATCAATATCAATATCCGCCATCATGCCAGTAGAAAAACTATTCGGTGACTCCACCAGATACCCAGAGAGTCCCGGAGAAAATGCCGATTTAAAGTAAGAATTGAAGCATTCTGCCTTCTCCGCATTTTCCTTTAACGTTTGGCCGTCAACATTAAGAACTGGGATAGAAATATCGTCTTTCCTGCATGTCTTCACATATTTCCGGAATACCTTTGGGTTTCGTTTAAGATCGAAAATTACCCTGGTAAAAAAAGACTGCTTAGCTAACTTTATTGCTACTTTTAATTGGTTATTAATATATTTTAACACATGCAAATTAAGGACAGAGTTATCTTTACAACGTTTTTTGTAAGCCCGCCTTGCTTTCCCCAGTAGTTTCCGTATTTCGGCATTAAACCAAGGTCTTTGTTTACGCCTGTGCCGCAAAGATCTTGAAGGTACAAAAGCCTCAACTAATTCCAATATTTTATTGCGAAACAAAATCCAAATCTCCTCTGTTGTACAAGACTCAGATAAACATGAAAAAGTTAAAAAATATGTCTGTAAGGCAGTATTGATGGCGTCAAAATTACCCTTTTCATAGATGAGTACTCTGCGTGGCTCTTGTTTCTGTTCAGGTACGCCTGATACATTCAACTCGGTAACAACAACATCGTGATCACTTATTCCAGGATATACCTGGGCGCTAGAAACAATATTTGGGTCATTGCATAAGACGAGATCTAAAACTGCCGTCAGTCGAGTCGGCTTAATGACATACTGAATCAGACCAAATGTATCTATCAATTCTGTGAACATAGAACACGCGATTTGCTTCTTTCCGCCGTCCCAGTTAACCACGAAAAGTCTGGCAAATTAAAATTGCCTCCCAGAAAGAGGGTGTCTGGTATCACTGATAACATATCTGAGAGTAAAGAAATGCTTGTTTCACTTCCGTCTGGCGGACGGTAGATAGTTCCAAACACCACAGTGTTCCCTTTGGCAAAACGAACGCGACACCACACCGAACTCAGAGTCATTCTCAAATTTAACTGCACAGCTACTCCACCAAGATGAAACCAGCAAAAAGACTCCTCCTCCGTGTCGATGTCTGTCTTTACGATATACCGTAAATCCCGACGGAAAAACCTCAGGGTCAGAGACCGTATCGTCCAACCAAGATTCGGTCCCCATAACAATCTGTGGATTCAAAGTCATTATTAAAGATGCAAGCTCATCAACTTTATTCATGATGTTACGGCAGTTCACAACCAAAACCGTAGGTTTCTCTGGCATATCAACAATGTCATCTTTGCTTGGTCCGTTGATGGGAGGTAGATGTCGTCATTCTGCTACGATCTCGGGATTAGTCGGACGATGCAGGACTGGTTGACACGTGTCGCTGTCCCAGATAAACGTCTGCCCATTTATTACTAACTTATCATAGTTCAAATAGACCCGGTTTTCTTTATTTTGCCTTTTCTCTTTTGCGTAGTTCCAGAGTTGGCGCCGTTTTTCTTAAACTAGGGGACTGAAGTCTTCCGAGACGCTGATCGGGGTATTTTTAAACCTAAATGGCATTTCGCCTCACATTTTCTCTGGCTTTCCAGCCAGCAAAATGCGCGACGATAAGCCGATTTTTTTTTCATCTTTAAATGCTCCCACGCGGTGGGCTCTTTCGATCTCAACATTGTTGATAGATAACGTTTCTTTACAGATGTCCCTTATTAGTTTCTCAGATTCATCCCATGTCTCTTTCCTGGAGTTGTCAGGAACACCAAAAAATACTAAGTTTGATCGTCGACTATTTTCAAGGGGGAACGCGACAGAACAGCACACGACAAAACAGCACGCGACAAAACAGCACGGTCAAAACAGAACGCGTCGAAACAGCACAGAGTCAAAACAGCACGGCGACAAAACAGCACGCGTCAAAATAGCACGCGACAAAACAGCACAGCGTCAAAACGGCACAACGACAAAAGAGCACGTGCCAAAACAGCACGGCGTCAAAACAGCACAGTGACAAAACAGCACGCATGTAGCAACTTCGAGCGCGGTCTTCACCTCTCTCTGCGCAAATAATTTTGAACCTCCCTGACCCTTTCATAGTTTGGTGCTAGGTTGTAAAGGATGGGGGCATACTTGAAGAGATTGGGTAGTTAAAGGTGATATCTTCGCGTCGATGTTGGCCGCGTTGTCTGGTTTTTTTCTGTAGGACCAGAGAAAGCGGAAAAGTTATTGGAAAAAAGAAATTCAAAAGTTCAAGTTATGAACCGTCTGGTTTGCGACGGTCCGGTAAGGTTCCATAGTACTCGTCGTTTCGTAATACCACCAAAGCGTAGAACGCCCCCCCCCCCCCCCCATAAAAAAAAAAAGAAAAGAGCGGTATTTGCGCCGATTACAAATGCATTGATAGAACCGGTAAGATAAGGTGACTTTAATGTTGAGCGTATTCAAGGTGTACCATGGGCACCGATTCTGCGCGGTTCATTCGCCGTGAATAAAATGTGCAGAAAACTCGCGGCTGCAGCTTGCAGGCGAGAAGTCGTTTTGAATTAAATACACAGATTATTTCCGACGAAGGCCTCGATCGAGGGGAAACCGGTGAAGCAGAAACAAGCCATCCGATTAATTAGTTTTTTTTTTTTTTTTGTAGACGACAGTGTTAGCAAATTTGCGCGTCAAAATTAGCAGAACTGCTCGAGAAATAGCCAGAATACGCTAAAGCAAAGGCTTCGGTACTGCCCAGGGCACCTTCATATGCCCATCGAATATACCCCCCCCCCCCCCTCCGACCTTGCTCCCAAGAAAACGGATTTGACAAATCGGCCCTCGACGAGTTGGCTTTCAACGAATTGGCTTAGACCCTCCATTCCTTTACAGTGCCTACAATCAGACATACATTTTAGAGCGGAGCTCTTAGGGGCCCGTTTCTGGCTTGAGCGGTGTCGGCGTCGCCGTCGCCGTCGGCGTCGGCATCGGCGTCGGCATCGGCGTCGCCGTCGGCGTAACTGCGAGGTCACGTGACCCCCGAGGTCACGCGACCCCCTTGAGGTCACGTGACCCCCTCAGGTCACGTGACCCGCCTCAGATCACGTTACCCCCTGAGGCCACGTGACCCCACTGAGGCCATGTGACCCCCCTGAGGTCACGTGACCCCCTTGGGGACACGTGACCTCCCGAGTTCATGTGACCCCCCTGAAGTCACGGGACCCCCGAGGTCTCGTGACCCCCTGACGTCACGCGAGCCCCCTTAGGTCACGTGACCTCAAGTAGTCACCTTTCCCTCAGTACGCTTCCATTTTCCTCCTCAAGAGCTGCGCTCTAACCGGCGTTACAAACGGCTTTTATTTTTCTAACTACATATACGCTATATATAGGGTTCAGCGTTTTCGGCTTAAAGAAAATAAAACCGGGAAAATTACGCCGAATTATTTTTTTCACATTCGGTTTTAACTGAAAAAGGTCAGTATTTTCGAGGGAGTTCGGAGAGGCCGGGAAGGGGGGGGGTATGCTACGACTCATTACTGACCGCATGCCACTTCCTTTTTTTCAGCTTTCAGCTTGTTTTCAGTGTGTCTCCGAGATCGGTTCAACGTTCAACAAAAGCTCCGGGGGCCCAAGGGTCTTCAGGACGATATCTGGGTGTTTCACCTGATATGAAGTTGTGTGCCGAATTCTTTCTTCAAATAAGAGAGTTTAGTCGTGAACTGAACCATGCAAATCAAGGACGTCCGTAAATGCCGCACATATTTAACACCCCTAGCTTCCGTCTACTATAGGAGGGCATACATACGATTGTTTTATTGTCGTTTCTGCGGTCGGCGCGAATTTACCACCCCTCGCAGTCGTGAAAATGGCGAAAAAACGCACTAAGTACAATGCTTTCAAATTTCTGGATTTTGATATTTGCCTCTCCGACCGAAGTGGTAGTGAAGCTCATGTACGTCCAGTGTACGTACAAATACGAGCACACGACGATAATGTCAGATCACGATAGGGTCCCAGTGTGCCTGGCAGAACAGGTCACTTCGGTTGCCACAGACAGCCACATTCCTGGTTTACTCACTATACATTTTAAACAAACGCTTTTAAATACTGCATTTTCGTCAGTATACCGGTTTTCGTCAATACACAGAAAAGAATCGAGAAGTTTATGAGTCTACAAATATTCACCGCAATAAACCGAAAAATTCTGTTCGGAATAAGAACGTTTTTTTATTCCAAACAGAAAAAGGTACGCCGAATATAGAAATAATAAAAACCGAAAATGCCAAACCCTAGCTATATTGTCAATCTCCTGTTTTGACACAGTGTTGTTTTGTCGCGTTGCTGTTTTGACGCCGTTCTCTTCTGTCGCTGTGCCCATATGACGTTGTGCTGTTTTGTCGCTGTGCTGTTTTGACGCTGTGCTGTTTTGACGCCGCGCTGTTTTGGCACGTGCTCTTCTGTCGCTGTGCTGTTTTGACGCTGTGCTGTTTTGTCGCGTGCTATTTTGACGCGTGCTGTTTTGTCGCCGTGCTGTTTTGACGCTGTGCGGTTTTGACGCGTGCTGTTTTGACCGTGCTGTTTTGTCGCGTGCTGTTTTGTCGTGTGCGATTCTGTCATAGTGCCGTTCAAGGTCGTCTAATTTGGCTTCAAGTTTCAACTCACTTTCTTCAACATGTGCCACGCGTCTTTCTAGTACCTTTGTCTTTGAAATTACGCCATCAATCTTATTCTCAAGATCAGCTTGCCGTTTTTCTATGCCTGTTAGCTTTGCCAAAACACTTGCTTGTCCCGACTGCAATTCTAAGAGTATGCTTTCAATTTTTCCCAACTGTTCAGTTTCAGCCTTAGACATGGGACCGGGGTTTGATTCCACGTCCCCTGCCAAGAGGAGCAATATGCCTTCGTGAACAAGACAGGAGTCGAAGAACACGGATGTTAACCCATCAATCACCCCGACACGAAAAAGATAAGAACACCAGTGCAGCATGCGTTCGTTGATAGGGCACGACACTCTCACAAGCAGTACATTACCTGTTCGATAGCATTTAGAGCATTTCAAGTAACCAACCTGATACATGAAGCAACGTGAGTACGGGCCGAAAAGACTGCCGTGCCCCAGTTTTGCCGGACGAGGTAGCTCCCTTTTGTGGCTGTGGCGGGGCGGATCCGGAAGTGTCCCTCGGAGCCTAGCCATCTGCCGGTCTTCAAGGAAACCCAGAAAAGTTTCTGCAGCCTCCGCTGGCTCGAATGGGCTGCCGGTTGACATTGTCGCAAATCCGGATAGTGGCGTCCATGGCTCCGAGATGGGGAACGCCGCCGCCCCGTCGAAGTTCGCCGCGACAGCAAGGATCCCGGCGAGCACCTGATACATGAAGCAACGTGAGTACGGGCCGAAAAGAGTGCCGTGCCCCAGTTTTGCCGGACGAGGTAGCTCCCTTTTGTGGCTGTGGCGGGGCGGATCCGGAAGTGTCCCTCGGAGCCTAGCCATCTGCCGGTCTTCAAGGAAACCCAGAAAAGTTTCTGCAGCCTCCGCTGGCTCGAATGGGCTGCCGGTTGACATTGTCGCAAATCCGGATAGTGGCGTCCATGGCTGCGACATGGGGAACGCCGCCGCCCCGTCGAAGTTCGCCGCGACAGCAAGGATCCCGGCGAGCACCTGATACATGAAGCAACGTGAGTACGGGCCGAAAAGAGTGCCGTGCCCCAGTGGTGCCGGACGAGGTAGCTCCCTTTTGTGGCTGTGGCGGGGCGGATCCGGAAGTGTCCCTCGGGGCCTAGCCATCTGCCGGTCTTCAAGGAAACCCAGAAAAGTTTCTGCAGCCTCCGCTGGCTCGAATGGGCTGCCGGTTGACATTGTCGCAAATCCGGATAGTGGCGTCCATGGCTCCGACATGGGGAACGCCGCCGCCCCGTCGAAGTTCTCCGCGACAGCAAGGATCCCGGCGAGCACCTGATACATGAAGCAACGTGAGTACGGGCCGAAAAGAGTGCCGTGCCCCAGTTTTGCCGGACGAGGTAGCTCCTTTTTGTGGCTGTGGCGGGGCGGATCCGGAAGTGTCCCTCGGAGCCTAGCCATCTGCCGGTCTTCAAGGAAACCCAGAAAAGTTTCTGTAGCCTCCGCTGGCTCGAATGGGCTGCCGGTTGACATTGTCGCAAATCCGGATAGTGGCGTCCATGGCTCCGAGATGGGGAACGCCGCCGCCCCGTCGAAGTTCGCCGCGACAGCAAGGATCCCGGCGAGCACCTGATACATGAAGCAACGTGAGTACGGGCCGAAAAGAGTGCCGTGCCCCAGTGGTGCCGGACGAGGTAGCTCCCTTTTGTGGCTGTGGCGGGGCGGATCCGGAAGTGTCCCTCGGAGCCTAGCCATCTGCCGATCTTCAAGGAAACCCAGAAAAGTTTCTGCAGCCTCCGCTGGCTCGAATGGGCTGCCGGTTGACATTGTCGCAAATCCGGATAGTGGCGTCCATGGCTGCGACATGGGGAACGCCGCCGCCCCGTCGAAGTTCGCCGCGACAGCAAGGATCCCGGCGAGCACCTGATACATGAAGCAACGTGAGTACGGGCCGAAAAGAGTGCCGTGCCCCAGTGGTGCCGGACGAGGTAGCTCCCTTTTGTGGCTGTGGCGGGGCGGATCCGGAAGTGTCCCTCGGAGCCTAGCCATCTGCCGGTCTTCAAGGAAACCCAGAAAAGTTTCTGCAGCCTCCGCTGGCTCGAATGGGCTGCCGGTTGACATTGTCGCAAATCCGGATAGTGGCGTCCATGGCTCCGACATGGGGAACGCCGCCGCCCCGTCGAAGTTCGCCGCGACAGCAAGGATCCCGGCGAGCACCTGATACATGAAGCAACGTGAGTACGGGCCGAAAAGAGTGCCGTGCCCCAGTGGTGCCGGACGAGGTAGCTCCCTTTTGTGGCTGTGGCGGGGCGGATCCGGAAGTGTCCCTCGGAGCCCAGCCATCTGCCGGTCTTCAAGGAAACCCAGAAAAGTTTCTGCAGCCTCCGCTGGCTCGAATGGGCTGCCGGTTGACATTGTCGCAAATCCGGATAGTGGCGTCCATGGCTCCGAGATGGGGAACGCCGCCGCCCCGTCGAAGTTCGCCGCGACAGCAAGGATCCCGGCGAGCACCTGATACATGAAGCAACGTGAGTACGGGCCGAAAAGAGTGCCGTGCCCCAGTGGTGCCGGACAAGGTAGCTCCCTTTTGTGGCTGTGGCGGGGCGGATCCGGAAGTGTCCCTCGGAGCCTAGCCATCTGCCGGTCTTCAAGGAAACCCAGAAAAGTTTCTGCAGCCTCCGCTGGCTCGAATGGGCTGCCGGTTGACATTGTCGCAAATCCGGATAGTGGCGTCCATGGCTCCGAGATGGGAAACGCCGCCGCCCCGTCGAAGTTCGCCGCGACAGCAAGGATCCCGGCGAGCACCTGATACATGAAGCAACGTGAGTACGGGCCGAAAAGAGTGCCGTGCCCCAGTGGTGCCGGACGAGGTAGCTCCCTTTTGTGGCTGTGGCGGGGCGGATCCGGAAGTGTCCCTCGGAGCCTAGCCATCTGCCGGTCTTCAAGGAAACCCAGAAAAGTTTCTGCAGCCTCCGCTGGCTCGAATGGGCTGCCGGTTGACATTGTCGCAAATCCGGATAGTGGCGTCCATGGCTCCGAGATGGGGAACGCCGCCGCCCCGTCGAAGTTCGCCGCGACAGCAAGGATCCCGGCGAGCACCTGATACATGAAGCAACGTGAGTACGGGCCGAAAAGACTGCCGTGCCCCAGTGGTGCCGGACGAGGTAGCTCCCTTTTGTGGCTGTGGCGGGGCGGATCCGGAAGTGTCCCTCGGAGCCTAGCCATCTGCCGGTCTTCAAGGAAACCCAGAAAAGTTTCTGCAGCCTCCGCTGGCTCGAATGGGCTGCCGGTTGACATTGTCGCAAATCCGGATAGTGGCGTCCATGGCTCCGAGATGGGGAACGCCGCCGCCCCGTCGAAGTTCGCCGCGACAGCAAGGATCCCGGCGAGCACCTGATACATGAAGCAACGTGAGTACGGGCCGAAAAGAGTGCCGTGCCCCAGTGGTGCCGGACGAGGTAGCTCCCTTTTGTGGCTGTGGCGGGGCGGATCCGGAAGTGTCCCTCGGAGCCTAGCCATCTGCCGGTCTTCAAGGAAACCCAGAAAAGTTTCTGTAGCCTCCGCTGGCTCGAATGGGCTGCCGGTTGACATTGTCGCAAATCCGGATAGTGGCGTCCATGGCTCCGAGATGGGAAACGCCGCCGCCCCGTCGAAGTTCGCCGCGACAGCAAGGATCCCGGCGAGCACCTGATACATGAAGCAACGTGAGTACGGGCCGAAAAGAGTGCCGTGCCCCAGTGGTGCCGGACGAGGTAGCTCCCTTTTGTGGCTGTGGCGGGGCGGATCCGGAAGTGTCCCTCGGAGCCTAGCCATCTGCCGGTCTTCAAGGAAACCCAGAAAAGTTTCTGCAGCCTCCGCTGGCTCGAATGGGCTGCCGGTTGACATTGTCGCAAATCCGGATAGTGGCGTCCATGGCTCCGAGATGGGGAACGCCGCCGCCCCGTCGAAGTTCGCCGCGACAGCAAGGATCCCGGCGAGCACCTGATACATGAAGCAACGTGAGTACGGGCCGAAAAGAGTGCCGTGCCCCAGTGGTGCCGGACGAGGTAGCTCCCTTTTGTGGCTGTGGCGGGGCGGATCCGGAAGTGTCCCTCGGAGCCTAGCCATCTGCCGGTCTTCAAGGAAACCCAGAAAAGTTTCTGTAGCCTCCGCTGGCTCGAATGGGCTGCCGGTTGACATTGTCGCAAATCCGGATAGTGGCGTCCATGGCTCCGAGATGGGGAACGCCGCCGCCCCGTCGAAGTTCGCCGCGACAGCAAGGATCCCGGCGAGCACCTGATACATGAAGCAACGTGAGTACGGGCCGAAAAGAGTGCCGTGCCCCAGTGGTGCCGGACGAGGTAGCTCCCTTTTGTGGCTGTGGCGGGGCGGATCCGGAAGTGTCCCTCGGAGCCTAGCCATCTGCCGGTCTTCAAGGAAACCCAGAAAAGTTTCTGCAGCCTCCGCTGGCTCGAATGGGCTGCCGGTTGACATTGTCGCAAATCCGGATAGTGGCGTCCATGGCTCCGAGATGGGGAACGCCGCCGCCCCGTCGAAGTTCGCCGCGACAGCAAGGATCCCGGCGAGCACCTGATACATGAAGCAACGTGAGTACGGGCCGAAAAGAGTGCCGTGCCCCAGTGGTGCCGGACGAGGTAGCTCCCTTTTGTGGCTGTGGCGGGGCGGATCCGGAAGTGTCCCTCGGAGCCTAGCCATCTGCCGGTCTTCAAGGAAACCCAGAAAAGTTTCTGCAGCCTCCGCTGGCTCGAATGGGCTGCCGGTTGACATTGTCGCAAATCCGGATAGTGGCGTCCATGGCTCCGAGATGGGGAACGCCGCCGCCCCGTCGAAGTTCGCCGCGACAGCAAGGATCCCGGCGACCACCTGATACATGAAGCAACGTGAGTACGGGCCGAAAAGAGTGCCGTGCCCCAGTGGTGCCGGACGAGGTAGCTCCCTTTTGTGGCTGTGGCGGGGCGGGTCCGGAAGTGTCCCTCGGAGCCTAGCCATCTGCCGGTCTTCAAGGAAACCCAGAAAAGTTTCTGCAGCCTCCGCTGGCTCGAATGGGCTGCCGGTTGACATTGTCGCAAATCCGGATAGTGGCGTCCATGGCTCCGAGATGGGGAACGCCGCCGCCCCGTCGAAGTTCGCCGCGACAGCAAGGATCCCGGCGAGCACCTGATACATGAAGCAACGTGAGTACGGGCCGAAAAGAGTGCCGTGCCCCAGTTTTGCCGGACGAGGTAGCTCCCTTTTGTGGCTGTGGCGGGGCGGATCCGGAAGTGTCCCTCGGAGCCTAGCCATCTGCCGGTCTTCAAGGAAACCCAGAAAAGTTTCTGTAGCCTCCGCTGGCTCGAATGGGCTGCCGGTTGACATTGTCGCAAATCCGGATAGTGGCGTCCATGGCTCCGGCATGGGGAACGCCGCCGCCCCGTCGAAGTTCGCCGCGACAGCAAGGATCCCGGCGAGCACCTGATACATGAAGCAACGTGAGTACGGGCCGAAAAGAGTGCCGTGCCCCAGTTTTGCCGGACGAGGTAGCTCCCTTTTGTGGCTGTGGCGGGGCGGATCCGGAAGTGTCCCTCGGAGCCTAGCCATCTGCCGGTCTTCAAGGAAACCCAGAAAAGTTTCTGCAGCCTCCGCTGGCACGAATGGGCTGCCGGTTGACATTGTCGCAAATCCGGATAGTGGCGTCCATGGCTCCGACATGGGGAACGCCGCCGCCCCGTCGAAGTTCGCCGCGACAGCAAGGATCCCGGCGAGCACCTGATACATGAAGCAACGTGAGTACGGGCCGAAAAGAGTGCCGTGCCCCAGTGGTGCCGGACGAGGTAGCTCCCTTTTGTGGCTGTGGCGGGGCGGATCCGGAAGTGTCCCTCGGAGCCTAGCCATCTGCCGGTCTTCAAGGAAACCCAGAAAAGTTTCTGCAGCCTCCGCTGGCTCGAATGGGCTGCCGGTTGACATTGTCGCAAATCCGGATAGTGGCGTCCATGGCTCCGAGATGGGGAACGCCGCCGCCCCGTCGAAGTTCGCCGCGACAGCAAGGATCCCGGCGAGCACCTGATACATGAAGCAACGTGAGTACGGGCCGAAAAGAGTGCCGTGCCCCAGTGGTGCCGGACGAGGTAGCTCCCTTTTGTGGCTGTGGCGGGGCGGGTCCGGAAGTGTCCCTCGGAGCCTAGCCATCTGCCGGTCTTCAAGGAAACCCAGAAAAGTTTCTGCAGCCTCCGCTGGCTCGAATGGGCTGCCGGTTGACATTGTCGCAAATCCGGATAGTGGCGTCCATGGCTCCGAGATGGGGAACGCCGCCGCCCCGTCGAAGTTCGCCGCGACAGCAAGGATCCCGGCGAGCACCTGATACATGAAGCAACGTGAGTACGGGCCGAAAAGAGTGCCGTGCCCCAGTTTTGCCGGACGAGGTAGCTCCCTTTTGTGGCTGTGGCGGGGCGGATCCGGAAGTGTCCCTCGGAGCCTAGCCATCTGCCGGTCTTCAAGGAAACCCAGAAAAGTTTCTGTAGCCTCCGCTGGCTCGAATGGGCTGCCGGTTGACATTGTCGCAAATCCGGATAGTGGCGTCCATGGCTCCGACATGGGGAACGCCGCCGCCCCGTCGAAGTTCGCCGCGACAGCAAGGATCCCGGCGAGCACCTGATACATGAAGCAACGTGAGTACGGGCCGAAAAGAGTGCCGTGCCCCAGTTTTGCCGGACGAGGTAGCTCCCTTTTGTGGCTGTGGCGGGGCGGATCCGGAAGTGTCCCTCGGAGCCTAGCCATCTGCCGGTCTTCAAGGAAACCCAGAAAAGTTTCTGCAGCCTCCGCTGGCACGAATGGGCTGCCGGTTGACATTGTCGCAAATCCGGATAGTGGCGTCCATGGCTCCGACATGGGGAACGCCGCCGCCCCGTCGAAGTTCGCCGCGACAGCAAGGATCCCGGCGAGCACCTGATACATGAAGCAACGTGAGTACGGGCCGAAAAGAGTGCCGTGCCCCAGTGGTGCCGGACGAGGTAGCTCCCTTTTGTGGCTGTGGCGGGGCGGATCCGGAAGTGTCCCTCGGAGCCTAGCCATCTGCCGGTCTTCAAGGAAACCCAGAAAAGTTTCTGCAGCCTCCGCTGGCTCGAATGGGCTGCCGGTTGACATTGTCGCAAATCCGGATAGTGGCGTCCATGGCTCCGAGATGGGGAACGCCGCCGCCCCGTCGAAGTTCGCCGCGACAGCAAGGATCCCGGCGAGCACCTGATACATGAAGCAACGTGAGTACGGGCCGAAAAGAGTGCCGTGCCCCAGTTTTGCCGGACGAGGTAGCTCCCTTTTGTGGCTGTGGCGGGGCGGATCCGGAAGTGTCCCTCGGAGCCTAGCCATCTGCCGGTCTTCAAGGAAACCCAGAAAAGTTTCTGTAGCCTCCGCTGGCTCGAATGGGCTGCCGGTTGACATTGTCGCAAATCCGGATAGTGGCGTCCATGGCTCCGAGATGGGGAACGCCGCCGCCCCGTCGAAGTTCGCCGCGACAGCAAGGATCCCGGCGAGCACCTGATACATGAAGCAACGTGAGTACGGGCCGAAAAGAGTGCCGTGCCCCAGTTTTGCCGGACGAGGTAGCTCCCTTTTGTGGCTGTGGCGGGGCGGATCCGGAAGTGTCCCTCGGAGCCTAGCCATCTGCCGGTCTTCAAGGAAACCCAGAAACGTTTCTGCAGCCTCCGCTGGCACGAATGGGCTGCCGGTTGACATTGTCGCAAATCCGGATAGTGGCGTCCATGGCTCCGAGATGGGAGGCGCCGCCGCCCCGTCGAAGTTCGCCGCGACAGCAAGGATCCCGGCGAGCACCTGATACATGAAGCAACGTGAGTACGGGCCGAAAAGAGTGCCGTGCCCCAGTGGTGCCGGACGAGGTAGCTCCCTTTTGTGGCTGTGGCGGGGCGGGTCCGGAAGTGTCCCTCGGAGCCTAGCCATCTGCCGGTCTTCAAGGAAACCCAGAAAAGTTTCTGCAGCCTCCGCTGGCTCGAATGGGCTGCCGGTTGACATTGTCGCAAATCCGGATAGTGGCGTCCATGGCTCCGAGATGGGGAACGCCGCCGCCCCGTCGAAGTTCGCCGCGACAGCAAGGATCCCGGCGAGCACCTGATACATGAAGCAACGTGAGTACGGGCCGAAAAGAGTGCCGTGCCCCAGTGGTGCCGGACGAGGTAGCTCCCTTTTGTGGCTGTGGCGGGGCGGATCCGGAAGTGTCCCTCGGAGCCTAGCCATCTGCCGGTCTTCAAGGAAACCCAGAAAAGTTTCTGTAGCCTCCGCTGGCTCGAATGGGCTGCCGGTTGACATTGTCGCAAATCCGGATAGTGGCGTCCATGGCTCCGACATGGGGAACGCCGCCGCCCCGTCGAAGTTCGCCGCGACAGCAAGGATCCCGGCGAGCACCTGATACATGAAGCAACGTGAGTACGGGCCGAAAAGAGTGCCGTGCCCCAGTTTTGCCGGACGAGGTAGCTCCCTTTTGTGGCTGTGGCGGGGCGGATCCGGAAGTGTCCCTCGGAGCCTAGCCATCTGCCGGTCTTCAAGGAAACCCAGAAAAGTTTCTGCAGCCTCCGCTGGCACGAATGGGCTGCCGGTTGACATTGTCGCAAATCCGGATAGTGGCGTCCATGGCTCCGACATGGGGAACGCCGCCGCCCCGTCGAAGTTCGCCGCGACAGCAAGGATCCCGGCGAGCACCTGATACATGAAGCAACGTGAGTACGGGCCGAAAAGAGTGCCGTGCCCCAGTGGTGCCGGACGAGGTAGCTCCCTTTTGTGGCTGTGGCGGGGCGGATCCGGAAGTGTCCCTCGGAGCCTAGCCATCTGCCGGTCTTCAAGGAAACCCAGAAAAGTTTCTGCAGCCTCCGCTGGCTCGAATGGGCTGCCGGTTGACATTGTCGCAAATCCGGATAGTGGCGTCCATGGCTCCGAGATGGGGAACGCCGCCGCCCCGTCGAAGTTCGCCGCGACAGCAAGGATCCCGGCGAGCACCTGATACATGAAGCAACGTGAGTACGGGCCGAAAAGAGTGCCGTGCCCCAGTTTTGCCGGACGAGGTAGCTCCCTTTTGTGGCTGTGGCGGGGCGGATCCGGAAGTGTCCCTCGGAGCCTAGCCATCTGCCGGTCTTCAAGGAAACCCAGAAAAGTTTCTGTAGCCTCCGCTGGCTCGAATGGGCTGCCGGTTGACATTGTCGCAAATCCGGATAGTGGCGTCCATGGCTCCGAGATGGGGAACGCCGCCGCCCCGTCGAAGTTCGCCGCGACAGCAAGGATCCCGGCGAGCACCTGATACATGAAGCAACGTGAGTACGGGCCGAAAAGAGTGCCGTGCCCCAGTTTTGCCGGACGAGGTAGCTCCCTTTTGTGGCTGTGGCGGGGCGGATCCGGAAGTGTCCCTCGGAGCCTAGCCATCTGCCGGTCTTCAAGGAAACCCAGAAACGTTTCTGCAGCCTCCGCTGGCACGAATGGGCTGCCGGTTGACATTGTCGCAAATCCGGATAGTGGCGTCCATGGCTCCGACATGGGGAACGCCGCCGCCCCGTCGAAGTTCGCCGCGACAGCAAGGATCCCGGCGAGCACCTGATACATGAAGCAACGTGAGTACGGGCCGAAAAGAGTGCCGTGCCCCAGTGGTGCCGGACGAGGTAGCTCCCTTTTGTGGCTGTGGCGGGGCGGATCCGGAAGTGTCCCTCGGAGCCTAGCCATCTGCCGGTCTTCAAGGAAACCCAGAAAAGTTTCTGCAGCCTCCGCTGGCTCGAATGGGCTGCCGGTTGACATTGTCGCAAATCCGGATAGTGGCGTCCATGGCTCCGACATGGGGAACGCCGCCGCCCCGTCGAAGTTCGCCGCGACAGCAAGGATCCCGGCGAGCACCTGATACATGAAGCAACGTGAGTACGGGCCGAAAAGAGTGCCGTGCCCCAGTTTTGCCGGACGAGGTAGCTCCCTTTTGTGGCTGTGGCGGGGCGGATCCGGAAGTGTCCCTCGGAGCCTAGCCATCTGCCGGTCTTCAAGGAAACCCAGAAACGTTTCTGCAGCCTCCGCTGGCACGAATGGGCTGCCGGTTGACATTGTCGCAAATCCGAATAGTGGCGTCCATGGCTCCGAGATGGGAGGCGCCGCCGCCCCGTCGAAGTTCGCAGCGACAGCAAGGATCCCGGCGAGCACCTGATACATGAAGCAACGTGAGTACGGGCCGAAAAGAGTGCCGTGCCCCAGTGGTGCCGGACGAGGTAGCTCCCTTTTGTGGCTGTGGCGGGGCGGATCCGGAAGTGTCCCTCGGAGCCTAGCCATCTGCCGGTCTTCAAGGAAACCCAGAAAAGTTTCTGCAGCCTCCGCTGGCTCGAATGGGCTGCCGGTTGACATTGTCGCAAATCCGGATAGTGGCGTCCATGGCTCCGACATGGGGAACGCCGCCGCCCCGTCGAAGTTCGCCGCGACAGCAAGGATCCCGGCGAGCACCTGATACATGAAGCAACGTGAGTACGGGCCGAAAAGAGTGCCGTGCCCCAGTTTTGCCGGACGAGGTAGCTCCCTTTTGTGGCTGTGGCGGGGCGGATCCGGAAGTGTCCCTCGGAGCCTAGCCATCTGCCGGTCTTCAAGGAAACCCAGAAAAGTTTCTGTAGCCTCCGCTGGCTCGAATGGGCTGCCGGTTGACTTTGTCGCAAATCCGGATAGTGGCGTCCATGGCTCCGACATGGGGAACGCCGCCGCCCCGTCGAAGTTCGCCGCGACAGCAAGGATCCCGGCGAGCACCTGATACATGAAGCAACGTGAGTACGGGCCGAAAAGAGTGCCGTGCCCCAGTTTTGCCGGACGAGGTAGCTCCCTTTTGTGGCTGTGGCGGGGCGGATCCGGAAGTGTCCCTCGGAGCCTAGCCATCTGCCGGTCTTCAAGGAAACCCAGAAAAGTTTCTGCAGCCTCCGCTGGCTCGAATGGGCTGCCGGTTGACATTGTCGCAAATCCGGATAGTGGCCTCCATGGCTCCGACATGGGGAACGCCGCCGCCCCGTCGAAGTTCGCCGCGACAGCAAGGATCCCGGCGAGCACCTGATACATGAAGCAACGTGAGTACGGGCCGAAAAGAGTGCCGTGCCCCAGTGGTGCCGGACGAGGTAGCTCCCTTTTGTGGCTGTGGCGGGGCGGATCCGGAAGTGTCCCTCGGAGCCTAGCAATCTGCCGGTCTTCAAGGAAACCCAGAAAAGTTTCTGCAGCCTCCGCTGGCTCGAATGGGCTGCCGGTTGACATTGTCGCAAATCCGGATAGTGGCGTCCATGGCTCCGACATGGGGAACGCCGCCGCCCCGTCGAAGTTCGCCGCGACAGCAAGGATCCCGGCGAGCACCTGATACATGAAGCAACGTGAGTACGGGCCGAAAAGAGTGCCGTGCCCCAGTTTTGCCGGACGAGGTAGCT
Organism: Ixodes scapularis; assembly: GCF_016920785.2. NCBI lineage: Eukaryota > Metazoa > Arthropoda > Arachnida > Ixodida > Ixodidae > Ixodes > Ixodes scapularis. The sequence continues at coordinate 36,556,972 of NW_024609883.1, forward strand.
CCCTTTTGTGGCTGTGGCGGGGCGGATCCGGAAGTGTCCCTCGGAGCCTAGCCATCTGCCGGTCTTCAAGGAAACCCAGAAAAGTTTCTGTAGCCTCCGCTGGCTCGAATGGGCTGCCGGTTGACATTGTCGCAAATCCGGAGAGTGGCGTCCATGGCTCCGAGATGGGGAACGCCGCCGCCCCGTCGAAGTTCGCCGCGACAGCAAGGATCCCGGCGAGCACCTGATACATGAAGCAACGTGAGTACGGGCCGAAAAGAGTGCCGTGCCCCAGTGGTGCCGGACGAGGTAGCTCCCTTTTGTGGCTGTGGCGGGGCGGATCCGGAAGTGTCCCTCGGAGCCTAGCCATCTGCCGGTCTTCAAGGAAACCCAGAAAAGTTTCTGTAGCCTCCGCTGGCTCGAATGGGCTGCCGGTTGACATTGTCGCAAATCCGGATAGTGGCGTCCATGGCTCCGAGATGGGAAACGCCGCCGCCCCGTCGAAGTTCGCCGCGACAGCAAGGATCCCGGCGAGCACCTGATACATGAAGCAACGTGAGTACGGGCCGAAAAGAGTGCCGTGCCCCAGTGGTGCCGGACGAGGTAGCTCCCTTTTGTGGCTGTGGCGGGGCGGATCCGGAAGTGTCCCTCGGAGCCTAGCCATCTGCCGGTCTTCAAGGAAACCCAGAAAAGTTTCTGTAGCCTCCGCTGGCTCGAATGGGCTGCCGGTTGACATTGTCGCAAATCCGGATAGTGGCGTCCATGGCTCCGAGATGGGGAACGCCGCCGCCCCGTCGAAGTTCGCCGCGACAGCAAGGATCCCGGCGAGCACCTGATACATGAAGCAACGTGAGTACGGGCCGAAAAGAGTGCCGTGCCCCAGTGGTGCCGGACGAGGTAGCTCCCTTTTGTGGCTGTGGCGGGGCGGATCCGGAAGTGTCCCTCGGAGCCTAGCCATCTGCCGGTCTTCAAGGAAACCCAGAAAAGTTTCTGCAGCCTCCGCTGGCTCGAATGGGCTGCCGGTTGACATTGTCGCAAATCCGGATAGTGGCGTCCATGGCTCCGAGATGGGGAACGCCGCCGCCCCGTCGAAGTTCGCCGCGACAGCAAGGATCCCGGCGAGCACCTGATACATGAAGCAACGTGAGTACGGGCCGAAAAGAGTGCCGTGCCCCAGTGGTGCCGGACGAGGTAGCTCCCTTTTGTGGCTGTGGCGGGGCGGATCCGGAAGTGTCCCTCGGAGCCTAGCCATCTGCCGGTCTTCAAGGAAACCCAGAAAAGTTTCTGCAGCCTCCGCTGGCTCGAATGGGCTGCCGGTTGACATTGTCGCAAATCCGGATAGTGGCATCCATGGCTCCGAGATGGGGAACGCCGCCGCCCCGTCGAAGTTCGCCGCGACAGCAAGGATCCCGGCGAGCACCTGATACATGAAGCAACGTGAGTACGGGCCGAAAAGAGTGCCGTGCCCCAGTGGTGCCGGACGAGGTAGCTCCCTTTTGTGGCTGTGGCGGGGCGGATCCGGAAGTGTCCCTCGGAGCCTAGCCATCTGCCGGTCTTGAAGGAAACCCAGAAAAGTTTCTGCAGCCTCCGCTGGCTCGAATGGGCTGCCGGTTGACATTGTCGCAAATCCGGATAGTGGCATCCATGGCTCCGACATGGGGAACGCCGCCGCCCCGTCGAAGTTCGCCGCGACAGCAAGGATCCCGGCGAGCACCTGATACATGAAGCAACGTGAGTACGGGCCGAAAAGAGTGCCGTGCCCCAGTGGTGCCGGACGAGGTAGCTCCCTTTTGTGGCTGTGGCGGGGCGGATCCGGAAGTGTCCCTCGGAGCCTAGCCATCTGCCGGTCTTCAAGGAAACCCAGAAAAGTTTCTGCAGCCTCCGCTGGCTCGAATGGGCTGCCGGTTGACATTGTCGCAAATCCGGATAGTGGCGTCCATGGCTCCGAGATGGGAAGCGCCGCCGCCCCGTCGAAGTTCGCCGCGACAGCAAGGATCCCGGCGAGCACCTGATACATGAAGCAACGTGAGTACGGGCCGAAAAGAGTGCCGTGCCCCAGTGGTGCCGGACGAGGTAGCTCCCTTTTGTGGCTGTGGCGGGGCGGATCCGGAAGTGTCCCTCGGAGGCTAGCCATCTGCCGGTCTTCAAGGAAACCCAGAAAAGTTTCTGTAGCCTCCGCTGGCTCGAATGGGCTGCCGGTTGACATTGTCGCAAATCCGGATAGTGGCGTCCATGGCTCTGAGATGGGAAGCGCCGCCGCCCCGTCGAAGTTCGCCGCGACAGCAAGGATCCCGGCGAGCACCTGATACATGAAGCAACGTGAGTACGGGCCGAAAAGAGTGCCGTGCCCCAGTGGTGCCGGACGAGGTAGCTCCCTTTTGTGGCTGTGGCGGGGCGGATCCGGAAGTGTCCCTCGGAGCCTAGCCATCTGCCGGTCTTCAAGGAAACCCAGAAAAGTTTCTGCAGCCTCCGCTGGCTCGAATGGGCTGCCGGTTGACATTGTCGCAAATCCGGATAGTGGCATCCATGGCTCCGACATGGGGAACGCCGCCGCCCCGTCGAAGTTCGCCGCGAGAGCAAGGATCCCGGCGAGCACCTGATACATGAAGCAACGTGAGTACGGGCCGAAAAGAGTGCCGTGCCCCAGTGGTGCCGGACGAGGTAGCTCCCTTTTGTGGCTGTAGCGGGGCAGATCCGGAAGTGTCCCTCGGAGCCTAGCCATCTGCCGGTCTTCAAGGAAACCCAGAAAAGTTTCTGCAGCCTCCGCTGGCTCGAATGGGCTGCCGGTTGACATTGTCGCAAATCCGGATAGTGGCGTCCATGGCTCCGAGATGGGAAGCGCCGCCGCCCCGTCGAAGTTCGCCGCGAGAGCAAGGATCCCGGCGAGCACCTGATACATGAAGCAACGTGAGTACGGGCCGAAAAGAGTGCCGTGCCCCAGTGGTGCCGGACGAGGTAGCTCCCTTTTGTGGCTGTGGCGGGGCGGATCCGGAAGTGTCCCTCGGAGCCTAGCCATCTGCCGGTCTTCAAGGAAACCCAGAAAAGTTTCTGCAGCCTCCGCTGGCTCGAATGGGCTGCCGGTTGACATTGTCGCAAATCCGGATAGTGGCGTCCATGGCTCCGAGATGGGAAGCGCCGCCGCCCCGTCGAAGTTCGCCGCGACAGCAAGGATCCCGGCGAGCACCTGATACATGAAGCAACGTGAGTACGGGCCGAAAAGAGTGCCGTGCCCCAGTGGTGCCGGACGAGGTAGCTCCCTTTTGTGGCTGTGGCGGGGCGGATCCGGAAGTGTCCCTCGGAGCCTAGCCATCTGCCGGTCTTCAAGGAAACCCAGAAAAGTTTCTGTAGCCTCCGCTGGCTCGAATGGGCTGCCGGTTGACATTGTCGCAAATCCGGATAGTGGCGTCCATGGCTCCGACATGGGGAACGCCGCCGCCCCGTCGAAGTTCGCCGCGACAGCAAGGATCCCGGCGAGCACCTGATACATGAAGCAACGTGAGTACGGGCCGAAAAGAGTGCCGTGCCCCAGTGGTGCCGGACGAGGTAGCTCCCTTTTGTGGCTGTGGCGGGGCGGATCCGGAAGTGTCCCTCGGAGCCTAGCCATCTGCCGGTCTTCAAGGAAACCCAGAAAAGTTTCTGCAGCCTCCGCTGGCTCGAATGGGCTGCCGGTTGACATTGTCGCAAATCCGGATAGTGGCGTCCATGGCTCCGAGATGGGAAGCGCCGCCGCCCCGTCGAAGTTCGCCACGACAGCAAGGATCCCGGCGAGCACCTGATACATGAAGCAACGTGAGTACGGGCCGAAAAGAGTGCCGTGCCCCAGTGGTGCCGGACGAGGTAGCTCCCTTTTGTGGCTGTGGCGGGGCGGATCCGGAAGTGTCCCTCGGAGCCTAGCCATCTGCCGGTCTTCAAGGAAACCCAGAAAAGTTTCTGCAGCCTCCGCTGGCTCGAATGGGCTGCCGGTTGACATTGTCGCAAATCCGGATAGTGGCGTCCATGGCTCCGAGATGGGGAACGCCGCCGCCCCGTCGAAGTTCGCCGCGACAGCAAGGATCCCGGCGAGCACCTGATACATGAAGCAACGTGAGTACGGGCCGAAAAGAGTGCCGTGCCCCAGTGGTGCCGGACGAGGTAGCTCCCTTTTGTGGCTGTGGCGGGGCGGATCCGGAAGTGTCCCTCGGAGCCTAGCCATCTGCCGGTCTTCAAGGAAACCCAGAAAAGTTTCTGTAGCCTCCGCTGGCTCGAATGGGCTGCCGGTTGACATTGTCGCAAATCCGGATAGTGGCGTCCATGGCTCCGAGATGGGGAACGCCGCCGCCCCGTCGAAGTTCGCCGCGACAGCAAGGATCCCGGCGAGCACCTGATACATGAAGCAACGTGAGTACGGGCCGAAAAGAGTGCCGTGCCCCAGTGGTGCCGGACGAGGTAGCTCCCTTTTGTGGCTGTGGCGGGGCGGATCCGGAAGTGTCCCTCGGAGCCTAGCCATCTGCCGGTCTTCAAGGAAACCCAGAAAAGTTTCTGCAGCCTCCGCTGGCTCGAATGGGCTGCCGGTTGACATTGTCGCAAATCCGGATAGTGGCGTCCATGGCTCCGAGATGGGGAACGCCGCCGCCCCGTCGAAGTTCGCCGCGACAGCAAGGATCCCGGCGAGCACCTGATACATGAAGCAACGTGAGTACGGGCCGAAAAGAGTGCCGTGCCCCAGTGGTGCCGGACGAGGTAGCTCCCTTTTGTGGCTGTGGCGGGGCGGATCCGGAAGTGTCCCTCGGAGCCTAGCCATCTGCCGGTCTTCAAGGAAACCCAGAAACGTTTCTGCAGCCTCCGCTGGCACGAATGGGCTGCCGGTTGACATTGTCGCAAATCCGGATAGTGGCGTCCATGGCTCCGAGATGGGAGGCGCCGCCGCCCCGTCGAAGTTCGCCGCGACAGCAAGGATCCCGGCGAGCACCTGATACATGAAGCAACGTGAGTACGGGCCGAAAAGAGTGCCGTGCCCCAGTTTTGCCGGACGAGGTAGCTCCCTTTTGTGGCTGTGGCGGGGCGGATCCGGAAGTGTCCCTCGGAGCCTAGCCATCTGCCGGTCTTCAAGGAAACCCAGAAAAGTTTCTGTAGCCTCCGCTGGCTCGAATGGGCTGCCGGTTGACATTGTCGCAAATCCGGATAGTGGCGTCCATGGCTCCGAGATGGGGAACGCCGCCGCCCCGTCGAAGTTCGCCGCGACAGCAAGGATCCCGGCGAGCACCTGATACATGAAGCAACGTGAGTACGGGCCGAAAAGAGTGCCGTGCCCCAGTGGTGCCGGACGAGGTAGCTCCCTTTTGTGGCTGTGGCGGGGCGGATCCGGAAGTGTCCCTCGGAGCCTAGCCATCTGCCGGTCTTCAAGGAAACCCAGAAAAGTTTCTGCAGCCTCCGCTGGCTCGAATGGGCTGCCGGTTGACATTGTCGCAAATCCGGATAGTGGCGTCCATGGCTCCGAGATGGGGAACGCCGCCGCCCCGTCGAAGTTCGCCGCGACAGCAAGGATCCCGGCGAGCACCTGATACATGAAGCAACGTGAGTACGGGCCGAAAAGAGTGCCGTGCCCCAGTGGTGCCGGACGAGGTAGCTCCCTTTTGTGGCTGTGGCGGGGCGGATCCGGAAGTGTCCCTCGGAGCCTAGCCATCTGCCGGTCTTCAAGGAAACCCAGAAAAGTTTCTGCAGCCTCCGCTGGCTCGAATGGGCTGCCGGTTGACATTGTCGCAAATCCGGATAGTGGCGTCCATGGCTCCGAGATGGGGAACCCCGCCGCCCCGTCGAAGTTCGCCGCGACAGCAAGGATCCCGGCGACCACCTGATACATGAAGCAACGTGAGTACGGGCCGAAAAGAGTGCCGTGCCCCAGTGGTGCCGGACGAGGTAGCTCCCTTTTGTGGCTGTGGCGGGGCGGATCCGGAAGTATCCCTCGGAGCCTAGCCATCTGCCGGTCTTCAAGGAAACCCAGAAAAGTTTCTGTAGCCTCCGCTGGCTCGAATGGGCTGCCGGTTGACATTGTCGCAAATCCGGATAGTGGCGTCCATGGCTCCGAGATGGGGAACGCCGCCGCCCCGTCGAAGTTCGCCGCGACAGCAAGGATCCCGGCGAGCACCTGATACATGAAGCAACGTGAGTACGGGCCGAAAAGAGTGCCGTGCCCCAGTGGTGCCGGACGAGGTAGCTCCCTTTTGTGGCTGTGGCGGGGGGGATCCGGAAGTGTCCCTCGGAGCCTAGCCATCTGCCGGTCTTCAAGGAAACCCAGAAAAGTTTCTGCAGCCTCCGCTGGCTCGAATGGGCTGCCGGTTGACATTGTCGCAAATCCGGATAGTGGCGTCCATGGCTCCGAGATGGGGAACGCCGCCGCCCCGTCGAAGTTCGCCGCGACAGCAAGGATCCCGGCGAGCACCTGATACATGAAGCAACGTGAGTACGGGCCGAAAAGAGTGCCGTGCCCCAGTGGTGCCGGACGAGGTAGCTCCCTTTTGTGGCTGTGGCGGGGCGGGTCCGGAAGTGTCCCTCGGAGCCTAGCCATCTGCCGGTCTTCAAGGAAACCCAGAAAAGTTTCTGCAGCCTCCGCTGGCTCGAATGGGCTGCCGGTTGACATTGTCGCAAATCCGGATAGTGGCGTCCATGGCTCCGAGATGGGGAACGCCGCCGCCCCGTCGAAGTTCGCCGCGACAGCAAGGATCCCGGCGAGCACCTGATACATGAAGCAACGTGAGTACGGGCCGAAAAGAGTGCCGTGCCCCAGTTTTGCCGGACGAGGTAGCTCCCTTTTGTGGCTGTGGCGGGGCGGATCCGGAAGTGTCCCTCGGAGCCTAGCCATCTGCCGGTCTTCAAGGAAACCCAGAAAAGTTTATGTAGCCTCCGCTGGCTCGAATGGGCTGCCGGTTGACATTGTCGCAAATCCGGATAGTGGCGTCCATGGCTCCGACATGGGGAACGCCGCCGCCCCGTCGAAGTTCGCCGCGACAGCAAGGATCCCGGCGAGCACCTGATACATGAAGCAACGTGAGTACGGGCCGAAAAGAGTGCCGTGCCCCAGTTTTGCCGGACGAGGTAGCTCCCTTTTGTGGCTGTGGCGGGGCGGATCCGGAAGTGTCCCTCGGAGCCTAGCCATCTGCCGGTCTTCAAGGAAACCCAGAAAAGTTTCTGCAGCCTCCGCTGGCACGAATGGGCTGCCGGTTGACATTGTCGCAAATCCGGATAGTGGCGTCCATGGCTCCGACATGGGGAACGCCGCCGCCCCGTCGAAGTTCGCCGCGACAGCAAGGATCCCGGCGAGCACCTGATACATGAAGCAACGTGAGTACGGGCCGAAAAGAGTGCCGTGCCCCAGTGGTGCCGGACGAGGTAGCTCCCTTTTGTGGCTGTGGCGGGGCGGATCCGGAAGTGTCCCTCGGAGCCTAGCCATCTGCCGGTCTTCAAGGAAACCCAGAAAAGTTTCTGCAGCCTCCGCTGGCTCGAATGGGCTGCCGGTTGACATTGTCGCAAATCCGGATAGTGGCGTCCATGGCTCCGAGATGGGGAACGCCGCCGCCCCGTCGAAGTTCGCCGCGACAGCAAGGATCCCGGCGAGCACCTGATACATGAAGCAACGTGAGTACGGGCCGAAAAGAGTGCCGTGCCCCAGTGGTGCCGGACGAGGTAGCTCCCTTTTGTGGCTGTGGCGGGGCGGGTCCGGAAGTGTCCCTCGGAGCCTAGCCATCTGCCGGTCTTCAAGGAAACCCAGAAAAGTTTCTGCAGCCTCCGCTGGCTCGAATGGGCTGCCGGTTGACATTGTCGCAAATCCGGATAGTGGCGTCCATGGCTCCGAGATGGGGAACGCCGCCGCCCCGTCGAAGTTCGCCGCGACAGCAAGGATCCCGGCGAGCACCTGATACATGAAGCAACGTGAGTACGGGCCGAAAAGAGTGCCGTGCCCCAGTTTTGCCGGACGAGGTAGCTCCCTTTTGTGGCTGTGGCGGGGCGGATCCGGAAGTGTCCCTCGGAGCCTAGCCATCTGCCGGTCTTCAAGGAAACCCAGAAAAGTTTCTGTAGCCTCCGCTGGCTCGAATGGGCTGCCGGTTGACATTGTCGCAAATCCGGATAGTGGCGTCCATGGCTCCGACATGGGGAACGCCGCCGCCCCGTCGAAGTTCGCCGCGACAGCAAGGATCCCGGCGAGCACCTGATACATGAAGCAACGTGAGTACGGGCCGAAAAGAGTGCCGTGCCCCAGTTTTGCCGGACGAGGTAGCTCCCTTTTGTGGCTGTGGCGGGGCGGATCCGGAAGTGTCCCTCGGAGCCTAGCCATCTGCCGGTCTTCAAGGAAACCCAGAAAAGTTTCTGCAGCCTCCGCTGGCACGAATGGGCTGCCGGTTGACATTGTCGCAAATCCGGATAGTGGCGTCCATGGCTCCGACATGGGGAACGCCGCCGCCCCGTCGAAGTTCGCCGCGACAGCAAGGATCCCGGCGAGCACCTGATACATGAAGCAACGTGAGTACGGGCCGAAAAGAGTGCCGTGCCCCAGTGGTGCCGGACGAGGTAGCTCCCTTTTGTGGCTGTGGCGGGGCGGATCCGGAAGTGTCCCTCGGAGCCTAGCCATCTGCCGGTCTTCAAGGAAACCCAGAAAAGTTTCTGCAGCCTCCGCTGGCTCGAATGGGCTGCCGGTTGACATTGTCGCAAATCCGGATAGTGGCGTCCATGGCTCCGAGATGGGGAACGCCGCCGCCCCGTCGAAGTTCGCCGCGACAGCAAGGATCCCGGCGAGCACCTGATACATGAAGCAACGTGAGTACGGGCCGAAAAGAGTGCCGTGCCCCAGTTTTGCCGGACGAGGTAGCTCCCTTTTGTGGCTGTGGCGGGGCGGATCCGGAAGTGTCCCTCGGAGCCTAGCCATCTGCCGGTCTTCAAGGAAACCCAGAAAAGTTTCTGTAGCCTCCGCTGGCTCGAATGGGCTGCCGGTTGACATTGTCGCAAATCCGGATAGTGGCGTCCATGGCTCCGAGATGGGGAACGCCGCCGCCCCGTCGAAGTTCGCCGCGACAGCAAGGATCCCGGCGAGCACCTGATACATGAAGCAACGTGAGTACGGGCCGAAAAGAGTGCCGTGCCCCAGTTTTGCCGGACGAGGTAGCTCCCTTTTGTGGCTGTGGCGGGGCGGATCCGGAAGTGTCCCTCGGAGCCTAGCCATCTGCCGGTCTTCAAGGAAACCCAGAAACGTTTCTGCAGCCTCCGCTGGCACGAATGGGCTGCCGGTTGACATTGTCGCAAATCCGGATAGTGGCGTCCATGGCTCCGAGATGGGAGGCGCCGCCGCCCCGTCGAAGTTCGCCGCGACAGCAAGGATCCCGGCGAGCACCTGATACATGAAGCAACGTGAGTACGGGCCGAAAAGAGTGCCGTGCCCCAGTGGTGCCGGACGAGGTAGCTCCCTTTTGTGGCTGTGGCGGGGCGGGTCCGGAAGTGTCCCTCGGAGCCTAGCCATCTGCCGGTCTTCAAGGAAACCCAGAAAAGTTTCTGCAGCCTCCGCTGGCTCGAATGGGCTGCCGGTTGACATTGTCGCAAATCCGGATAGTGGCGTCCATGGCTCCGAGATGGGGAACGCCGCCGCCCCGTCGAAGTTCGCCGCGACAGCAAGGATCCCGGCGAGCACCTGATACATGAAGCAACGTGAGTACGGGCCGAAAAGAGTGCCGTGCCCCAGTTTTGCCGGACGAGGTAGCTCCCTTTTGTGGCTGTGGCGGGGCGGATCCGGAAGTGTCCCTCGGAGCCTAGCCATCTGCCGGTCTTCAAGGAAACCCAGAAAAGTTTCTGTAGCCTCCGCTGGCTCGAATGGGCTGCCGGTTGACATTGTCGCAAATCCGGATAGTGGCGTCCATGGCTCCGACATGGGGAACGCCGCCGCCCCGTCGAAGTTCGCCGCGACAGCAAGGATCCCGGCGAGCACCTGATACATGAAGCAACGTGAGTACGGGCCGAGAAGAGTGCCGTGCCCCAGTTTTGCCGGACGAGGTAGCTCCCTTTTGTGGCTGTGGCGGGGCGGATCCGGAAGTGTCCCTCGGAGCCTAGCCATCTGCCGGTCTTCAAGGAAACCCAGAAAAGTTTCTGCAGCCTCCGCTGGCACGAATGGGCTGCCGGTTGACATTGTCGCAAATCCGGATAGTGGCGTCCATGGCTCCGACATGGGGAACGCCGCCGCCCCGTCGAAGTTCGCCGCGACAGCAAGGATCCCGGCGAGCACCTGATACATGAAGCAACGTGAGTACGGGCCGAAAAGAGTGCCGTGCCCCAGTGGTGCCGGACGAGGTAGCTCCCTTTTGTGGCTGTGGCGGGGCGGATCCGGAAGTGTCCCTCGGAGCCTAGCCATCTGCCGGTCTTCAAGGAAACCCAGAAAAGTTTCTGCAGCCTCCGCTGGCTCGAATGGGCTGCCGGTTGACATTGTCGCAAATCCGGATAGTGGCGTCCATGGCTCCGAGATGGGGAACGCCGCCGCCCCGTCGAAGTTCGCCGCGACAGCAAGGATCCCGGCGAGCACCTGATACATGAAGCAACGTGAGTACGGGCCGAAAAGAGTGCCGTGCCCCAGTTTTGCCGGACGAGGTAGCTCCCTTTTGTGGCTGTGGCGGGGCGGATCCGGAAGTGTCCCTCGGAGCCTAGCCATCTGCCGGTCTTCAAGGAAACCCAGAAAAGTTTCTGTAGCCTCCGCTGGCTCGAATGGGCTGCCGGTTGACATTGTCGCAAATCCGGATAGTGGCGTCCATGGCTCCGAGATGGGGAACGCCGCCGCCCCGTCGAAGTTCGCCGCGACAGCAAGGATCCCGGCGAGCACCTGATACATGAAGCAACGTGAGTACGGGCCGAAAAGAGTGCCGTGCCCCAGTTTTGCCGGACGAGGTAGCTCCCTTTTGTGGCTGTGGCGGGGCGGATCCGGAAGTGTCCCTCGGAGCCTAGCCATCTGCCGGTCTTCAAGGAAACCCAGAAACGTTTCTGCAGCCTCCGCTGGCACGAATGGGCTGCCGGTTGACATTGTCGCAAATCCGGATAGTGGCGTCCATGGCTCCGAGATGGGAGGCGCCGCCGCCCCGTCGAAGTTCGCAGCGACAGCAAGGATCCCGGCGAGCACCTGATACATGAAGCAACGTGAGTACGGGCCGAAAAGAGTGCCGTGCCCCAGTGGTGCCGGACGAGGTAGCTCCCTTTTGTGGCTGTGGCGGGGCGGATCCGGAAGTGTCCCTCGGAGCCTAGCCATCTGCCGGTCTTCAAGGAAACCCAGAAAAGTTTCTGCAGCCTCCGCTGGCTCGAATGGGCTGCCGGTTGACATTGTCGCAAATCCGGATAGTGGCGTCCATGGCTCCGACATGGGGAACGCCGCCGCCCCGTCGAAGTTCGCCGCGACAGCAAGGATCCCGGCGAGCACCTGATACATGAAGCAACGTGAGTACGGGCCGAAAAGAGTGCCGTGCCCCAGTTTTGCCGGACGAGGTAGCTCCCTTTTGTGGCTGTGGCGGGGCGGATCCGGAAGTGTCCCTCGGAGCCTAGCCATCTGCCGGTCTTCAAGGAAACCCAGAAAAGTTTCTGTAGCCTCCGCCGGCTCGAATGGGCTGCCGGTTGACTTTGTCGCAAATCCGGATAGTGGCGTCCATGGCTCCGACATGGGGAACGCCGCCGCCCCGTCGAAGTTCGCCGCGACAGCAAGGATCCCGGCGAGCACCTGATACATGAAGCAACGTGAGTACGGGCCGAAAAGAGTGCCGTGCCCCAGTTTTGCCGGACGAGGTAGCTCCCTTTTGTGGCTGTGGCGGGGCGGATCCGGAAGTGTCCCTCGGAGCCTAGCCATCTGCCGGTCTTCAAGGAAACCCAGAAAAGTTTCTGCAGCCTCCGCTGGCTCGAATGGGCTGCCGGTTGACATTGTCGCAAATCCGGATAGTGGCCTCCATGGCTCCGACATGGGGAACGCCGCCGCCCCGTCGAAGTTCGCCGCGACAGCAAGGATCCCGGCGAGCACCTGATACATGAAGCAACGTGAGTACGGGCCGAAAAGAGTGCCGTGCCCCAGTGGTGCCGGACGAGGTAGCTCCCTTTTGTGGCTGTGGCGGGGCGGATCCGGAAGTGTCCCTCGGAGCCTAGCAATCTGCCGGTCTTCAAGGAAACCCAGAAAAGTTTCTGCAGCCTCCGCTGGCTCGAATGGGCTGCCGGTTGACATTGTCGCAAATCCGGATAGTGGCGTCCATGGCTCCGACATGGGGAACGCCGCCGCCCCGTCGAAGTTCGCCGCGACAGCAAGGATCCCGGCGAGCACCTGATACATGAAGCAACGTGAGTACGGGCCGAAAAGAGTGCCGTGCCCCAGTTTTGCCGGACGAGGTAGCTCCCTTTTGTGGCTGTGGCGGGGCGGATCCGGAAGTGTCCCTCGGAGCCTAGCCATCTGCCGGTCTTCAAGGAAACCCAGAAAAGTTTCTGTAGCCTCCGCTGGCTCGAATGGGCTGCCGGTTGACATTGTCGCAAATCCGGAGAGTGGCGTCCATGGCTCCGAGATGGGGAACGCCGCCGCCCCGTCGAAGTTCGCCGCGACAGCAAGGATCCCGGCGAGCACCTGATACATGAAGCAACGTGAGTACGGGCCGAAAAGAGTGCCGTGCCCCAGTGGTGCCGGACGAGGTAGCTCTCTTTTGTGGCTGTGGCGGGGCGGATCCGGAAGTGTCCCTCGGAGCCTAGCCATCTGCCGGTCTTCAAGGAAACCCAGAAAAGTTTCTGTAGCCTCCGCTGGCTCGAATGGGCTGCCGGTTGACATTGTCGCAAATCCGGATAGTGGCGTCCATGGCTCCGAGATGGGAAACGCCGCCGCCCCGTCGAAGTTCGCCGCGACAGCAAGGATCCCGGCGAGCACCTGATACATGAAGCAACGTGAGTACGGGCCGAAAAGAGTGCCGTGCCCCAGTGGTGCCGGACGAGGTAGCTCCCTTTTGTGGCTGTGGCGGGGCGGATCCGGAAGTGTCCCTCGGAGCCTAGCCATCTGCCGGTCTTCAAGGAAACCCAGAAAAGTTTCTGTAGCCTCCGCTGGCTCGAATGGGCTGCCGGTTGACATTGTCGCAAATCCGGATAGTGGCGTCCATGGCTCCGAGATGGGGAACGCCGCCGCCCCGTCGAAGTTCGCCGCGACAGCAAGGATCCCGGCGAGCACCTGATACATGAAGCAACGTGAGTACGGGCCGAAAAGAGTGCCGTGCCCCAGTGGTGCCGGACGAGGTAGCTCCCTTTTGTGGCTGTGGCGGGGCGGATCCGGAAGTGTCCCTCGGAGCCTAGCCATCTGCCGGTCTTCAAGGAAACCCAGAAAAGTTTCTGCAGCCTCCGCTGGCTCGAATGGGCTGCCGGTTGACATTGTCGCAAATCCGGATAGTGGCGTCCATGGCTCCGAGATGGGGAACGCCGCCGCCCCGTCGAAGTTCGCCGCGACAGCAAGGATCCCGGCGAGCACCTGATACATGAAGCAACGTGAGTACGGGCCGAAAAGAGTGCCGTGCCCCAGTGGTGCCGGACGAGGTAGCTCCCTTTTGTGGCTGTGGCGGGGCGGATCCGGAAGTGTCCCTCGGAGCCTAGCCATCTGCCGGTCTTCAAGGAAACCCAGAAAAGTTTCTGCAGCCTCCGCTGGCTCGAATGGGCTGCCGGTTGACATTGTCGCAAATCCGGATAGTGGCATCCATGGCTCCGAGATGGGGAACGCCGCCGCCCCGTCGAAGTTCGCCGCGACAGCAAGGATCCCGGCGAGCACCTGATACATGAAGCAACGTGAGTACGGGCCGAAAAGAGTGCCGTGCCCCAGTGGTGCCGGACGAGGTAGCTCCCTTTTGTGGCTGTGGCGGGGCGGATCCGGAAGTGTCCCTCGGAGCCTAGCCATCTGCCGGTCTTCAAGGAAACCCAGAAAAGTTTCTGCAGCCTCCGCTGGCTCGAATGGGCTGCCGGTTGACATTGTCGCAAATCCGGATAGTGGCATCCATGGCTCCGACATGGGGAACGCCGCCGCCCCGTCGAAGTTCGCCGCGACAGCAAGGATCCCGGCGAGCACCTGATACATGAAGCAACGTGAGTACGGGCCGAAAAGAGTGCCGTGCCCCAGTGGTGCCGGACGAGGTAGCTCCCTTTTGTGGCTGTGGCGGGGCGGATCCGGAAGTGTCCCTCGGAGCCTAGCCATCTGCCGGTCTTCAAGGAAACCTAGAAAAGTTTCTGCAGCCTCCGCTGGCTCGAATGGGCTGCCGGTTGACATTGTCGCAAATCCGGATAGTGGCGTCCATGGCTCCGAGATGGGAAGCGCCGCCGCCCCGTCGAAGTTCGCCGCGACAGCAAGGATCCCGGCGAGCACCTGATACATGAAGCAACGTGAGTACGGGCCGAAAAGAGTGCCGTGCCCCAGTGGTGCCGGACGAGGTAGCTCCCTTTTGTGGCTGTGGCGGGGCGGATCCGGAAGTGTCCCTCGGAGGCTAGCCATCTGCCGGTCTTCAAGGAAACCCAGAAAAGTTTCTGTAGCCTCCGCTGGCTCGAATGGGCTGCCGGTTGACATTGTCGCAAATCCGGATAGTGGCGTCCATGGCTCCGAGATGGGAAGCGCCGCCGCCCCGTCGAAGTTCGCCGCGACAGCAAGGATCCCGGCGAGCACCTGATACATGAAGCAACGTGAGTACGGGCCGAAAAGAGTGCCGTGCCCCAGTGGTGCCGGACGAGGTAGCTCCCTTTTGTGGCTGTGGCGGGGCGGATCCGGAAGTGTCCCTCGGAGCCTAGCCATCTGCCGGTCTTCAAGGAAACCCAGAAAAGTTTCTGCAGCCTCCGCTGGCTCGAATGGGCTGCCGGTTGACATTGTCGCAAATCCGGATAGTGGCATCCATGGCTCCGACATGGGGAACGCCGCCGCCCCGTCGAAGTTCGCCGCGAGAGCAAGGATCCCGGCGAGCACCTGATACATGAAGCAACGTGAGTACGGGCCGAAAAGAGTGCCGTGCCCCAGTGGTGCCGGACGAGGTAGCTCCCTTTTGTGGCTGTAGCGGGGCAGATCCGGAAGTGTCCCTCGGAGCCTAGCCATCTGCCGGTCTTCAAGGAAACCCAGAAAAGTTTCTGCAGCCTCCGCTGGCTCGAATGGGCTGCCGGTTCACATTGTCGCAAATCCGGATAGTGGCGTCCATGGCTCCGAGATGGGGAACGCCGCCGCCCCGTCGAAGTTCGCCGCGACAGCAAGGATCCCGGCGAGCACCTGATACATGAAGCAACGTGAGTACGGGCCGAAAAGAGTGCCGTGCCCCAGTTTTGCCGGACGAGGTAGCTCCCTTTTGTGGCTGTGGCGGGGCGGATCCGGAAGTGTCCCTCGGAGCCTAGCCATCTGCCGGTCTTCAAGGAAACCCAGAAAAGTTTCTGTAGCCTCCGCTGGCTCGAATGGGCTGCCGGTTGACATTGTCGCAAATCCGGATAGTGGCGTCCATGGCTCCGAGATGGGGAACGCCGCCGCCCCGTCGAAGTTCGCCGCGACAGCAAGGATCCCGGCGAGCACCTGATACATGAAGCAACGTGAGTACGGGCCGAAAAGAGTGCCGTGCCCCAGTTTTGCCGGACGAGGTAGCTCCCTTTTGTGGCTGTGGCGGGGCGGATCCGGAAGTGTCCCTCGGAGCCTAGCCATCTGCCGGTCTTCAAGGAAACCCAGAAACGTTTCTGCAGCCTCCGCTGGCACGAATGGGCTGCCGGTTGACATTGTCGCAAATCCGGATAGTGGCGTCCATGGCTCCGAGATGGGAGGCGCCGCCGCCCCGTCGAAGTTCGCAGCGACAGCAAGGATCCCGGCGAGCACCTGATACATGAAGCAACGTGAGTACGGGCCGAAAAGAGTGCCGTGCCCCAGTGGTGCCGGACGAGGTAGCTCCCTTTTGTGGCTGTGGCGGGGCGGATCCGGAAGTGTCCCTCGGAGCCTAGCCATCTGCCGGTCTTCAAGGAAACCCAGAAAAGTTTCTGCAGCCTCCGCTGGCTCGAATGGGCTGCCGGTTGACATTGTCGCAAATCCGGATAGTGGCGTCCATGGCTCCGACATGGGGAACGCCGCCGCCCCGTCGAAGTTCGCCGCGACAGCAAGGATCCCGGCGAGCACCTGATACATGAAGCAACGTGAGTACGGGCCGAAAAGAGTGCCGTGCCCCAGTTTTGCCGGACGAGGTAGCTCCCTTTTGTGGCTGTGGCGGGGCGGATCCGGAAGTGTCCCTCGGAGCCTAGCCATCTGCCGGTCTTCAAGGAAACCCAGAAAAGTTTCTGTAGCCTCCGCTGGCTCGAATGGGCTGCCGGTTGACTTTGTCGCAAATCCGGATAGTGGCGTCCATGGCTCCGACATGGGGAACGCCGCCGCCCCGTCGAAGTTCGCCGCGACAGCAAGGATCCCGGCGAGCACCTGATACATGAAGCAACGTGAGTACGGGCCGAAAAGAGTGCCGTGCCCCAGTTTTGCCGGACGAGGTAGCTCCCTTTTGTGGCTGTGGCGGGGCGGATCCGGAAGTGTCCCTCGGAGCCTAGCCATCTGCCGGTCTTCAAGGAAACCCAGAAAAGTTTCTGCAGCCTCCGCTGGCTCGAATGGGCTGCCGGTTGACATTGTCGCAAATCCGGATAGTGGCCTCCATGGCTCCGACATGGGGAACGCCGCCGCCCCGTCGAAGTTCGCCGCGACAGCAAGGATCCCGGCGAGCACCTGATACATGAAGCAACGTGAATACGGGCCGAAAAGAGTGCCGTGCCCCAGTGGTGCCGGACGAGGTAGCTCCCTTTTGTGGCTGTGGCGGGGCGGATCCGGAAGTGTCCCTCGGAGCCTAGCAATCTGCCGGTCTTCAAGGAAACCCAGAAAAGTTTCTGCAGCCTCCGCTGGCTCGAATGGGCTGCCGGTTGACATTGTCGCAAATCCGGATAGTGGCGTCCATGGCTCCGACATGGGGAACGCCGCCGCCCCGTCGAAGTTCGCCGCGACAGCAAGGATCCCGGCGAGCACCTGATACATGAAGCAACGTGAGTACGGGCCGAAAAGAGTGCCGTGCCCCAGTTTTGCCGGACGAGGTAGCTCCCTTTTGTGGCTGTGGCGGGGCGGATCCGGAAGTGTCCCTCGGAGCCTAGCCATCTGCCGGTCTTCAAGGAAACCCAGAAAAGTTTCTGTAGCCTCCGCTGGCTCGAATGGGCTGCCGGTTGACATTGTCGCAAATCCGGAGAGTGGCGTCCATGGCTCCGAGATGGGGAACGCCGCCGCCCCGTCGAAGTTCGCCGCGACAGCAAGGATCCCGGCGAGCACCTGATACATGAAGCAACGTGAGTACGGGCCGAAAAGAGTGCCGTGCCCCAGTGGTGCCGGACGAGGTAGCTCCCTTTTGTGGCTGTGGCGGGGCGGATCCGGAAGTGTCCCTCGGAGCCTAGCCATCTGCCGGTCTTCAAGGAAACCCAGAAAAGTTTCTGTAGCCTCCGCTGGCTCGAATGGGCTGCCGGTTGACATTGTCGCAAATCCGGATAGTGGCGTCCATGGCTCCGAGATGGGAAACGCCGCCGCCCCGTCGAAGTTCGCCGCGACAGCAAGGATCCCGGCGAGCACCTGATACATGAAGCAACGTGAGTACGGGCCGAAAAGAGTGCCGTGCCCCAGTGGTGCCGGACGAGGTAGCTCCCTTTTGTGGCTGTGGCGGGGCGGATCCGGAAGTGTCCCTCGGAGCCTAGCCATCTGCCGGTCTTCAAGGAAACCCAGAAAAGTTTCTGTAGCCTCCGCTGGCTCGAATGGGCTGCCGGTTGACATTGTCGCAAATCCGGATAGTGGCGTCCATGGCTCCGAGATGGGGAACGCCGCCGCCCCGTCGAAGTTCGCCGCGACAGCAAGGATCCCGGCGAGCACCTGATACATGAAGCAACGTGAGTACGGGCCGAAAAGAGTGCCGTGCCCCAGTGGTGCCGGACGAGGTAGCTCCCTTTTGTGGCTGTGGCGGGGCGGATCCGGAAGTGTCCCTCGGAGCCTAGCCATCTGCCGGTCTTCAAGGAAACCCAGAAAAGTTTCTGCAGCCTCCGCTGGCTCGAATGGGCTGCCGGTTGACATTGTCGCAAATCCGGATAGTGGCATCCATGGCTCCGAGATGGGGAACGCCGCTGCCCCGTCGAAGTTCGCCGCGACAGCAAGGATCCCGGCGAGCACCTGATACATGAAGCAACGTGAGTACGGGCCGAAAAGAGTGCCGTGCCCCAGTGGTGCCGGACGAGGTAGCTCCCTTTTGTGGCTGTGGCGGGGCGGATCCGGAAGTGTCCCTCGGAGCCTAGCCATCTGCCGGTCTTCAAGGAAACCCAGAAAAGTTTCTGCAGCCTCCGCTGGCTCGAATGGGCTGCCGGTTGACATTGTCGCAAATCCGGATAGTGGCATCCATGGCTCCGACATGGGGAACGCCGCCGCCCCGTCGATGTTCGCCGCGACAGCAAGGATCCCGGCGAGCACCTGATACATGAAGCAACGTGAGTACGGGCCGAAAAGAGTGCCGTGCCCCAGTGGTGCCGGACGAGGTAGCTCCCTTTTGTGGCTGTGGCGGGGCGGATCCGGAAGTGTCCCTCGGAGCCTAGCCATCTGCCGGTCTTCAAGGAAACCCAGAAAAGTTTCTGCAGCCTCCGCTGGCTCGAATGGGCTGCCGGTTGACATTGTCGCAAATCCGGATAGTGGCGTCCATGGCTCCGAGATGGGAAGCGCCGCCGCCCCGTCGAAGTTCGCCGCGACAGCAAGGATCCCGGCGAGCACCTGATACATGAAGCAACGTGAGTACGGGCCGAAAAGAGTGCCGTGCCCCAGTGGTGCCGGACGAGGTAGCTCCCTTTTGTGGCTGTGGCGGGGCGGATCCGGAAGTGTCCCTCGGAGGCTAGCCATCTGCCGGTCTTCAAGGAAACCCAGAAAAGTTTCTGTAGCCTCCGCTGGCTCGAATGGGCTGCCGGTTGACATTGTCGCAAATCCGGATAGTGGCGTCCATGGCTCCGAGATGGGAAGCGCCGCCGCCCCGTCGAAGTTCGCCGCGACAGCAAGGATCCCGGCGAGCACCTGATACATGAAGCAACGTGAGTACGGGCCGAAAAGAGTGCCGTGCCCCAGTGGTGCCGGACGAGGTAGCTCCCTTTTGTGGCTGTGGCGGGGCGGATCCGGAAGTGTCCCTCGGAGCCTAGCCATCTGCCGGTCTTCAAGGAAACCCAGAAAAGTTTCTGCAGCCTCCGCTGGCTCGAATGGGCTGCCGGTTGACATTGTCGCAAATCCGGATAGTGGCATCCATGGCTCCGACATGGGGAACGCCGCCGCCCCGTCGAAGTTCGCCGCGAGAGCAAGGATCCCGGCGAGCACCTGATACATGAAGCAACGTGAGTACGGGCCGAAAAGAGTGCCGTGCCCCAGTGGTGCCGGACGAGGTAGCTCCCTTTTGTGGCTGTAGCGGGGCAGATCCGGAAGTGTCCCTCGGAGCCTAGCCATCTGCCGGTCTTCAAGGAAACCCAGAAAAGTTTCTGCAGCCTCCGCTGGCTCGAATGGGCTGCCGGTTGACATTGTCGCAAATCCGGATAGTGGCGTCCATGGCTCCGAGATGGGAAGCGCCGCCGCCCCGTCGAAGTTCGCCGCGAGAGCAAGGATCCCGGCGAGCACCTGATACATGAAGCAACGTGAGTACGGGCCGAAAAGAGTGCCGTGCCCCAGTGGTGCCGGACGAGGTAGCTCCCTTTTGTGGCTGTGGCGGGGCGGATCCGGAAGTGTCCCTCGGAGCCTAGCCATCTGCCGGTCTTCAAGGAAACCCAGAAAAGTTTCTGCAGCCTCCGCTGGCTCGAATGGGCTGCCGGTTGACATGGTCGCAAATCCGGATAGTGGCGTCCATGGCTCCGAGATGGGAAGCGCCGCCGCCCCGTCGAAGTTCGCCGCGACAGCAAGGATCCCGGCGAGCACCTGATACATGAAGCAACGTGAGTACGGGCCGAAAAGAGTGCCGTGCCCCAGTGGTGCCGGACGAGGTAGCTCCCTTTTGTGGCTGTGGCGGGGCGGATCCGGAAGTGTCCCTCGGAGCCTAGCCATCTGCCGGTCTTCAAGGAAACCCAGAAAAGTTTCTGTAGCCTCCGCTGGCTCGAATGGGCTGCCGGTTGACATTGTCGCAAATCCGGATAGTGGCGTCCATGGCTCCGACATGGGGAACGCCGCCGCCCCGTCGAAGTTCGCCGCGACAGCAAGGATCCCGGCGAGCACCTGATACATGAAGCAACGTGAGTACGGGCCGAAAAGAGTGCCGTGCCCCAGTGGTGCCGGACGAGGTAGCTCCCTTTTGTGGCTGTGGCGGGGCGGATCCGGAAGTGTCCCTCGGAGCCTAGCCATCTGCCGGTCTTCAAGGAAACCCAGAAAAGTTTCTGCAGCCTCCGCTGGCTCGAATGGGCTGCCGGTTGACATTGTCGCAAATCCGGATAGTGGCGTCCATGGCTCCGAGATGGGAAGCGCCGCCGCCCCGTCGAAGTTCGCCGCGACAGCAAGGATCCCGGCGAGCACCTGATACATGAAGCAACGTGAGTACGGGCCGAAAAGAGTGCCGTGCCCCAGTGGTGCCGGACGAGGTAGCTCCCTTTTGTGGCTGTGGCGGGGCGGATCCGGAAGTGTCCCTCGGAGCCTAGCCATCTGCCGGTCTTCAAGGAAACCCAGAAAAGTTTCTGCAGCCTCCGCTGGCTCGAATGGGCTGCCGGTTGACATTGTCGCAAATCCGGATAGTGGCGTCCATGGCTCCGAGATGGGAAGCGCCGCCGCCCCGTCGAAGTTCGCCGCGACAGCAAGGATCCCGGCGAGCACCTGATACATGAAGCAACGTGAGTACGGGCCGAAAAGAGTGCCGTGCCCCAGTGGTGCCGGACGAGGTAGCTCCCTTTTGTGGCTGTGGCGGGGCGGATCCGGAAGTGTCCCTCGGAGCCTAGCCATCTGCCGGTCTTCAAGGAAACCCAGAAAAGTTTCTGCAGCCTCCGCTGGCTCGAATGGGCTGCCGGTTGACATTGTCGCAAATCCGGATAGTGGCGTCCATGGCTCCGAGATGGGAAGCGCCGCCGCCCCGTCGAAGTTCGCCGCGACAGCAAGGATCCCGGCGAGCACCTGATACATGAAGCAACGTGAGTACGGGCCGAAAAGAGTGCCGTGCCCCAGTGGTGCCGGACGAGGTAGCTCCCTTTTGTGGCTGTGGCGGGGCGGATCCGGAAGTGTCCCTCGGAGCCTAGCCATCTGCCGGTCTTCAAGGAAACCCAGAAAAGTTTCTGTAGCCTCCGCTGGCTCGAATGGGCTGCCGGTTGACATTGTCGCAAATCCGGATAGTGGCGTCCATGGCTCCGACATGGGGAACGCCGCCGCCCCGTCGAAGTTCGCCGCGACAGCAAGGATCCCGGCGAGCACCTGATACATGAAGCAACGTGAGTACGGGCCGAAAAGAGTGCCGTGCCCCAGTGGTGCCGGACGAGGTAGCTCCCTTTTGTGGCTGTGGCGGGGCGGATCCGGAAGTGTCCCTCGGAGCCTAGCCATCTGCCGGTCTTCAAGGAAACCCAGAAAAGTTTCTGTAGCCTCCGCTGGCTCGAATGGGCTGCCGGTTGACATTGTCGCAAATCCGGATAGTGGCGTCCATGGCTCCGACATGGGGAACGCCGCCGCCCCGTCGAAGTTCGCCGCGACAGCAAGGATCCCGGCGAGCACCTGATACATGAAGCAACGTGAGTACGGGCCGAAAAGAGTGCCGTGCCCCAGTGGTGCCGGACGAGGTAGCTCCCTTTTGTGGCTGTGGCGGGGCGGATCCGGAAGTGTCCCTCGGAGCCTAGCCATCTGCCGGTCTTCAAGGAAACCCAGAAAAGTTTCTGCAGCCTCCGCTGGCTCGAATGGGCTGCCGGTTGACATTGTCGCAAATCCGGATAGTGGCGTCCATGGCTCCGAGATGGGAAGCGCCGCCGCCCCGTCGAAGTTCGCCGCGACAGCAAGGATCCCGGCGAGCACCTGATACATGAAGCAACGTGAGTACGGGCCGAAAAGAGTGCCGTGCCCCAGTGGTGCCGGACGAGGTAGCTCCCTTTTGTGGCTGTGGCGGGGCGGATCCGGAAGTGTCCCTCGGAGCCTAGCCATCTGCCGGTCTTTAAGGAAACCCAGAAAAGTTTCTGCAGCCTCCGCTGGCTGGAATGGGCTGCCGGTTGACATTGTCGCAAATCCGGATAGTGGCGTCCATGGCTCCGAGATGGGAAGCGCCGCCGCCCCGTCGAAGTTCGCCGCGACAGCAAGGATCCCGGCGAGCACCTGATACATGAAGCAACGTGAGTACGGGCCGAAAAGAGTGCCGTGCCCCAGTGGTGCCGGACGAGGTAGCTCCCTTTTGTGGCTGTGGCGGGGCGGATCCGGAAGTGTCCCTCGGAGCCTAGCCATCTGCCGGTCTTCAAGGAAACCCAGAAAAGTTTCTGCAGCCTCCGCTGGCTCGAATGGGCTGCCGGTTGACATTGTCGCAAATCCGGATAGTGGCGTCCATGGCTCCGAGATGGGAAGCGCCGCCGCCCCGTCGAAGTTCGCCGCGACAGCAAGGATCCCGGCGAGCACCTGATACATGAAGCAACGTGAGTACGGGCCGAAAAGAGTGCCGTGCCCCAGTGGTGCCGGACGAGGTAGCTCCCTTTTGTGGCTGTGGCGGGGCGGATCCGGAAGTGTCCCTCGGAGCCTAGCCATCTGCCGGTCTTCAAGGAAACCCAGAAAAGTTTCTGCAGCCTCCGCTGGCTCGAATGGGCTGCCGGTTGACATTGTCGCAAATCCGGATAGTGGCGTCCATGGCTCCGAGATGGGAAGCGCCGCCGCCCCGTCGAAGTTCGCCGCGACAGCAAGGATCCCGGCGAGCACCTGATACATGAAGCAACGTGAGTACGGGCCGAAAAGAGTGCCGTGCCCCAGTGGTGCCGGACGAGGTAGCTCCCTTTTGTGGCTGTGGCGGGGCGGATCCGGAAGTGTCCCTCGGAGCCTAGCCATCTGCCGGTCTTCAAGGAAACCCAGAAAAGTTTCTGCAGCCTCCGCTGGCTCGAATGGGCTGCCGGTTGACATTGTCGCAAATCCGGATAGTGGCGTCCATGGCTCCGAGATGGGAAGCGCCGCCGCCCCGTCGAAGTTCGCCGCGACAGCAAGGATCCCGGCGAGCACCTGATACATGAAGCAACGTGAGTACGGGCCGAAAAGAGTGCCGTGCCCCAGTGGTGCCGGACGAGGTAGCTCCCTTTTGTGGCTGTGGCGGGGCGGATCCGGAAGTGTCCCTCGGAGCCTAGCCATCTGCCGGTCTTCAAGGAAACCCAGAAAAGTTTCTGCAGCCTCCGCTGGCTCGAATGGGCTGCCGGTTGACATTGTCGCAAATCCGGATAGTGGCGTCCATGGCTCCGAGATGGGAAGCGCCGCCGCCCCGTCGAAGTTCGCCGCGACAGCAAGGATCCCGGCGAGCACCTGATACATGAAGCAACGTGAGTACGGGCCGAAAAGAGTGCCGTGCCCCAGTGGTGCCGGACGAGGTAGCTCCCTTTTGTGGCTGTGGCGGGGCGGATCCGGAAGTGTCCCTCGGAGCCTAGCCATCTGCCGGTCTTCAAGGAAACCCAGAAAAGTTTCTGCAGCCTCCGCTGGCTCGAATGGGCTGCCGGTTGACATTGTCGCAAATCCGGATAGTGGCGTCCATGGCTCCGAGATGGGAAGCGCCGCCGCCCCGTCGAAGTTCGCCGCGACAGCAAGGATCCCGGCGAGCACCTGATACATGAAGCAACGTGAGTACGGGCCGAAAAGAGTGCCGTGCCCCAGTGGTGCCGGACGAGGTAGCTCCCTTTTGTGGCTGTGGCGGGGCGGATCCGGAAGTGTCCCTCGGAGCCTAGCCATCTGCCGGTCTTCAAGGAAACCCAGAAAAGTTTCTGTAGCCTCCGCTGGCTCGAATGGGCTGCCGGTTGACATTGTCGCAAATCCGGATAGTGGCGTCCATGGCTCCGACATGGGGAACGCCGCCGCCCCGTCGAAGTTCGCCGCGACAGCAAGGATCCCGGCGAGCACCTGATACATGAAGCAACGTGAGTACGGGCCGAAAAGAGTGCCGTGCCCCAGTGGTGCCGGACGAGGTAGCTCCCTTTTGTGGCTGTGGCGGGGCGGATCCGGAAGTGTCCCTCGGAGCCTAGCCATCTGCCGGTCTTCAAGGAAACCCAGAAAAGTTTCTGCAGCCTCCGCTGGCTCGAATGGGCTGCCGGTTGACATTGTCGCTAATCCGGATAGTGGCGTCCATGGCTCCGAGATGGGAAGCGCCGCCGCCCCGTCGAAGTTCGCCGCGACAGCAAGGATCCCGGCGAGCACCTGATACATGAAGCAACGTGAGTACGGGCCGAAAAGAGTGCCGTGCCCCAGTGGTGCCGGACGAGGTAGCTCCCTTTTTGTGGCTGTGGCGGGGCGGATCCGGAAGTGTCCCTCGGAGCCTAGCCATCTGCCGGTCTTCAAGGAAACCCAGAAAAGTTTCTGCAGCCTCCGCTGGCTCGAATGGGCTGCCGGTTGACATTGTCGCAAATCCGGATAGTGGCGTCCATGGCTCCGACATGGGGAACGCTGCCGCCCCGTCGAAGTTCGCCGCGACAGCAAGGATCCCGGCGAGCACCTGATACATGAAGCAACGTGAGTACGGGCCGAAAAGAGTGCCGTGCCCCAGTGGTGCCGGACGAGGTAGCTCCCTTTTGTGGCTGTGGCGGGGCGGTCAGAAGAGCTTCTCGCTGGACTCGAAGGTGTCTTAGTGTTTCTCGACGATATTGTGATCGGCGGTCAGAACGATGAAGATCATGAGTCTCGTCTCCGAGCCGTGATGAAAAAAATCAGTGACGACGGGCTCCGCCTGAACAACGAGAAGTGCAGTTTCAGGGTGCCTCAAGTCAGGGTTGGGCACAAATACTCAAAAATATATTTGGAAATACAAATACTGGGATACTTTAAAATAGTACCTAAAATACTGATACTGAAATATATCTGTAAAAGTGTATCGCGATACGTATCGGGAATACTATTTAAATAGAGGCAAAAAGTATTTGGAAATACAAATACGGGAATACATTTTAGGGAGGGTAGAAATACAAATACAAAAATACTGATACTGCAATACATTTTTTTAGACCAAATTAAATGAAGCTTGGAGTTGGAAGTGAAAGTTTTTGATCCTGAAATTACTTTCCCGTAGGCTTGGCACTTTGCCTTGAAGGTAGTGTTTTCGGACGACGGGGAGTCTTCAATGGGCTCAGAAAAACTTTCCATCAAGGACTGACCGTGGCCCCTTCCCCGAGATCCTGTCTGTCTGGCGAGGGATGCGAAAGGACTTCGACCTCTAAATAAATTCTCTGTCATCCTAAATCCCATCAAAACGTCCCCACGCCCCTGTCAAATAAGGACGCCCCTGTCAACATTTATCACATGACGTCATGGTGGAATGAACTGGTATTCTTTATTTGTAGGTGTGGCCTTGAACATGAAACTTTAACACGCTGCTGTATGAAAGGACAATACATACTTTCGTTGTAGGTTACCTCGTTGAAGATCGTGCAGGATTTTCGAGAAGGGTGGACCACCTGAAACATCCTGGAACACACTTCTTATCTTCTGTTACGGTTGAAAAAACGATACGGTGGCATCCCTGTTGTGAAGGTGCTTCCTGCTGACCCTCCGCCACCGATGCATAGATTGCAGTCATCAAGTTTCGCCTTGCATACTCCAAATAGAGACCTCGTGGATTGCGACCTGATATTGCCGGCAGAGGTGCGAGCTCTCTGAGAAATAGCGCGCTCGAGACGAGTCGCAGGTGTACGAAGTCTGGATTGGCACAGCGAGGCCACGTCTGACCTCCTTTCTGGGTTTCGGATCACCAGAGCAGCCGGTCACTTTCACGTCGGCTGATCACATACCTTTGAGCCGTGCAATATTGTGGGCGCAGCCGCAGACGCATTCAAATATCTCTTGAACTTCACTGCGCGACTTATCCTACAATTTCACGTCAACCACTGAAGGGCTCGTGCTGCAACAGACTGTGACTCAGCTTTGCCGGATGGGTGTACTGTGTACGTTAAGGCAAGAGAGACGTTTAGCAGCGGGCTTTGGATGCCCGCAAACAATGACTCAAGAAACCCCTACCTAAGGACCTGCGGCACAAGATGCTGCGACTCCACTCCTGGCACGCCACCTAGTTCGAGTCTTCGACTGCGCAATAGTTCTCAGAAGAGAGAAGAGGACCCCTTAAAAAATAGTTTGGAGAATCGGAAGGAACCTTGGTCAGCATGGTAACAATTCCCCAGCATCTCCTTGACCCTGGTGCCCTCAAAAGTAAAAAAAAAAAAAGCTCGGATTTTTTTTTTTTTTTTGGGGGGGGTGTGTTCTTTAAGAAATGCAACGAAATACATTTCACCCTGATTGTATCGCGATACAAAGAAAAATTCAAAATGTATTTCGATACAAAAATACGGATACTGGTGAAAAAAATGTATCGCGATACAGAAATACAGATACGAAATGTATTCCTGAAATACTATCGCGATACATTTGTATCGCGATACTGCCCAACCCTGCCTTAAGTGTCTTTCCTGGGATACAAAATCAACAAGGAAGGCATCAACCCCACTGAAGACAAGGTTCAGGCCAGAGCCGTTTATACTGAGAGAGTTTGGCCTTCTTAAGGAGATTTTGACAGTCTGACAACCACAGCAGCGTAGTCTGACAACCGGGGGATGACTACTTCCGTCCGCCATATTGTGGATCTGACTCATAGGAACTCTACGCGATTTCTCAGGAATGAACAAGACAAAGAAGTAACGCCATATTGTGTTATCGCGAAATCCGCTTGTTTTAGCAGCCAACAAGCTCCGCCCATCGGCCAAACTCTCTCAGTACAAACGGCTCTGGTTCAGGCTATTCAGACCGCTCCAGAACCGCAAGATAAACAACAGTTGCAATCCTTCCTAGGACTTCTGAACTTCTACGGCCGCTTCTTAAGGGGGGCTGCTCACGTCCTGGAACCCCTACATCGGTTGCTGGACCAAGGTGCATCGTAAAAGTGGGGAGAAGAGGAAGTTGTAGCTTTCCGGCGCGCCAAAAATCTTCTACAGTCTTCGACCGTGTTGGCACATTACGACGTCGAGCGTCCTTTAATATTGGCCTGCGACGCTTCTTCGTATGGCCTAGGTTTCGTCATGAGCCGTGTGTCACCGTCCGGTGAAGAATTCCCGTGGCCTTTTGATCAAGAACGACGACAAAAGCCGAAAGAAACTACTCGCAGACGGATCGTGAGGCGTTGGCTGTCGTAGCTGGTGTGAATAAGTATTGTCAGTTCTTGTATGGACATTTCAAGATTTTTACAGACCACAAGCCTCTTCTGGGGTTACTGCACCACAGCAAGCCAATTCCTCAGGTTCTATCACCGCGTAAGTTGCGCTGGAGCCTGACGTTAGCCCAGTGCGATTATGAGCTCATTTACAGACCTGGGAAACAGATGGGCAACGCTGACCTTTTCAGCCGTCTTCCTCAGAAGATTCAGGATTTTGAGGTACCTCCTCTTCGTGATGTTCTCCTCATCGAATCAACGCCGGAGGTGCACATTGACGAAAAACAAGTGGCTTTTCTGACGAAGAAAGATCATGTTCTTTCCCGGGTACTGCGTTGGATCCTGCACGGCTGGCCGTCAGAGAAACCTCCAGAGGTTTTCAGGCCTTTCTACTCTTGCCGCGACGAACTGTCTGCCTATAATGGTGGTATTCTCTGGGGAAGCCGTGTCATCACATCCCCACCTCTTCGAGAAACCGTGTTGGACCTATTGCATAGCGGTCACCCGGGGGTTGTGAGGATGAAGGGTTTTGCAAGGGGTTATGTCTGCTGGCCGGGCCTTGACCAAGATATAGAACGCCGAGTGCGGTGCTGTGTTCCGTGTCAGGAATCCCGAAGCACCCAAGCCCGTGCTCCCGTCCACCCGTGGGAATTTACGACAAAACCGTGCTCAAGACCGCACGTCGACTTTGCGGGTCCCTTCCAGGGCGAGTATTTTTTCATCGTAGTGGATTCCCACTCCAAATGGCTGGAACTTTGTGTTTGTCCGTCCCTTTTTGTCCCAGTCTCGGGGTTTTTGTCGAAATGGCTGGAAGTCCTGCGAGTCAAAACTACGTCCGCCTCGGCTATGATCACTGTACTCACTACCTTATGCGCTACGCACGGACTGCCGGACGAGGTGGTTTCGGACAATGGTACTGCCCTCAGTTCGGGCGGTTTTAAAGATTTCCTCCGTCGAAACGGCGTCCGTCAAGTCCTGGTGGCACCATATCACCCATCTGCGAATGGCCTATCCGAAAAGATGGTGCAGGAGACGAAGAAGTCAATAGAGAAAATAACTCGGGGGGACTGGTCCGTTCGTCTGGCCAGGTTCTTGTTCAAGCAGCACATTCTTCCAAGCACCTCAACAGGAAAGAGCCCTGCAGAGCTTCTGTTCGGTCGACAGCTCCGATCAGCCTTGGATCAGCTACATCCTGATCAACAGTCAGTCATGACCCAGCGCCAGAAGGCATCTTTCGAGATCGACGGTCGGAAGGCTGTTCGACAGTTCGCGCAGGGAAGCCACGTGTTTGCGATTAATTTCAGCGCAAGCGGAACCGCTGGTTGCTAAGGGAGATTTTATGCCAGTTGGGACCTGTCTCTTACCAGGTACAGCTTGAAGACGGACGTGTGTGGCGGCGACACATCGATCACATCCGAAGTAGAAAATGCGATATGCCAAACCCTATATGAGGGGCAGCTGCGACGTGCCAGACTTCGGAACTACTGGCCATGACGTTGGGCCAGACGTCACGTCAAGTACGGAAGAGCCCGGCCAGGATAACCTATCAACACTGCATCCGCAATCTCCACATCCAACTCCAGGTGTTTCTTCGTTAGGACGCCCACAGAGTGAACAGCGTCGTCCTCGGTACTTGCAGGATTACGTTTAGGGGGAAGGTGTTGTGTAATAAAGGTATTGCGAGAGAGCGCGGTGTGCGAGCATGGACCAACGGACC